>NC_132885.1:1581021-1616021 GCF_030463535.1 Salminus brasiliensis
TGAGAAACACCTACCTTGTGCTTTCACTCACTGGTCACTTTATTAGAAACCCCTACCTTGTGCTTCCACTCACTGGCCACTTTATTGGAAACACCTACCTTGTGCTTTCACTCACTGGCCACTTTATTAGAAACCCTACCTTGTGCTTCCACTCACTGGCCACTTTATTAGAAACGCCTACCTTGTGCTTCCACTCACTGGCCACTTTATTAGAAACACCTACCTTGTGCACTGCCAGGATTTAGAAGGACAATAACTGCAGAGTAATAAATCAGATATAAAATAAATGTAATTTTCTAAAAATCTGTTCATCTTACACACACACACACACACACACACACACACACACACTTCCATCAAAGAGGAGACCTGCAGGAAGCCTGGCTTTATCCCGCTGCCTTTCAGGGCTGTATGTAAATTTCGTATGTTCAGATGAAAGGGAATAATCCTGCAGAAAGGCAGAAAGGTCTCATTGCCATCAGCGAGAGAGCGCGAGAGTGAGAGAGAGAGGTAGAGAGAGAGGGAGAGAGAGAGGGAGAGAGAGAGAGAGCAGAATGAAATCCAAAACCATAAGAACAGTTGGGCACAGAGAGAAAGGGGGGAGAGTGCATGTGTGTGATATTCAGTGAGTGGGTGGGTGAGAGCTGTAGAGAGAGGGAGCGCGAGAGCGGGCGCGCGAGAGAGAGATTACATATTACATTCATTAACGCAGTGCTGTCTGCCAGTTTTAATGCTGTCCAGCTCTGTGATCACAGATTACCATCCAAATCCTGAGTCAGCTGACTGAGCCGGAGAACTTCCGCATGTGAATTAAGGAACACCACACACACACACACACACACACACACACACACACACACTTCAGTGTCAGGACACAAAGTAATTCACATCTAAGGCCACCTTCTCCTCCAGCCTTCCTGACATCAAGGCTATTAGCCAGCTGTTTTCCCTCCTTTATTGCAGTAACAGCCTCTAGAAGGCTTTGCACTAGACATTGGAACACTGCTGACAGCATGGTTTGATTGTATTTAGCCTCATAAGGCTGAGAGCATCAGTGAGATCAGGTACTGCTGACGTTGGATGATTAGTTCTGCCACTCCAGCCCATCCCAAAGGTATGAGATAGAGCTCCATCATCACTCCAGAGAATCCTACAGATCCGTGCTGGGTTGGGGGTGGGGCTTCATACCCCTATAGCCCATGCTCAACATTGGGCACAGTGACCTTAGGGTCATGTGATCATGGCTGCGCCGGAGGCACTGTAAAGCATCTGTATGTAAAAATAGTATATCCAGTATGTATTAGATATATAAGCACACTATGTGTCCAAATGTTTGTGGACACCCCTTCTAATGAATGCATTTAGCTACTTTAAGTTGCACCCAGAAGTACTGCCAATAGAATAGGACTCTGCTTAATGCCAGGCGTGGGCTAGAGGGGTATAAAGCCCCCCAGCAGCATTGGAATGATGGATGCTCTTGGTGCTGAGTGCAATCAAATCCTCACAGCAATGCTCCTCCTCCAAAATCTAGTAGAAAGTCTTCCTCTCTGGACAGTAGAGACAGTTACTCCAACAAATGCAGAATCAACTCTATTTAATAGCCTTGATTTCTAAAGAAACAATGAAGAAGCAGGTGTCCCAATACTTTAGTCAGTATAGTGCACCTGTATGTAATGTGTACCATCTGTTTTATATATGTGTGAGTTCTTATATGTATGTATATGCAATAATCTGTCCTATATCTGTACTGTAATGTGATAATAACAAGGCCTGTTTGTATTATGTAGCTGTAAGCACATTTTATATAATAAGCCTGATCCTAAGCTTAAACCTCATCTTAATCTCAGGTCCCAGAACGAGTCTCACTCCATTACTAATTAATATTAAGTTTAATCCTCTGTAAAAATCATAGTACAGCTACTTTCTCTCTTTTTTTAGTGTTTTTGTCCTGGAAATGTATAAAAACAGACATTCACACACACACACACTGTTCTCTGAATCAGCCACAAAAAGGAGCCTCTAGTGCCACCTGCTGGCCAGTCCCTGTATTGCCTCAGATGTGCTCTTCATGTCCCAATCAGTGAAAGTCCAGAGCTGATTTGACATCGCCTGACTGTCAGATGATGTTTTGATGTTCTTGGTTTATGAGATGGCCTCTGACCTGAAGAGCTATAGTCAGGCATGGCCAGTGTGCTGCCCCTCGTTTGACATCCAGAGCTGAGGGGAAGTGACACTTCTTTCTTTTTTTTCATTTTTGTCTGAGAGACATCATAGCCTGTCTAGTTCAGCTGACAAAAACAGTGACCACACAGACGTCAGTAGGAACAAAGGCGTTACCACAAACAGGCAAACACACAAAGACCTGACCAGAGCCTCACTGCTGGCACTGAAGGTCCTCATGGTCCTTATAATATAAACAACATTGTGAAAGATGAAGCTCGTAAACAGTGAATGTTGCCCCTGCAGCCCCGAGAGGTCATATCCTACCTTTCTATACTTTTATAATATAATAATAATAATAATAATAATAATAATTATTATTATTATTATTATTATTATTATTATTATTGTTATTATTATTATTATTATTGTTGTTGTTATTTATGCTATTATTATTATTTCTTTATTGCTATTATTATTCAATGATTATTGTTTTTTATTATTATTGATAATAATAATAATAATAATAATAATAAAGAAATAATAATAATAGCATAAAAAATAAATAATATTAATAATAGCATAAATAATAACAATAATAATAATAATAATAATAATAATAATAATAATAATAACTTGTTCATAAATGATTAAATAGCCATTATTTATCTTTCAATCCCTGTTTACTGTAAATACTCAGCTACACTGAAAATGAGGGGCATCCTTACTGGACCTCTGAGTGAAAATTGATTGATTAACTGATTGATTTTATTTCCTCCCTGAGCTCCACTTCCAGCATGTGTTGCCATAATTCCATAATTCCCATAATTAATTTCTATTTATATATCCTATTATAAATTATACATTTATTTAGAATTATAAGTTTGATTTATTATTAAGTTTTTCCAGCTTCTCCTAATCACTTAGAATAACAGATGGTTTGCGCTCCTGTATCTTTAAGATTAAGAAATGTAGATGAGCTCTGTTCTGATTGGTTGCTCTGAATGATGCTGAAGGATGAAACACTCCGTATAGCTTCAGTGCTAACAGGTCAGCCCAAATGACATAGTGCAGCGTGAATGGGCAGATATGCTGTACATAGTGTGTATAAATATATCATTAATGTGTGTGTGTATATATATATATAGCCTATGAACTGTGTAGACTGTGTAGAGGTGAATGATACACTGTCTAATTATATATATTTATGTATAATATGGGCCCTTTAATAACAACACTATGACATCACAAAGCTTTTTTTATGATATCCCGCGCTTGCCATCACAATGTTCTCTTTGAGATAGAGTTGATTAAAAAGTGAGATAAGGAAGGAAAAAACTATCAAAATAAATAAATAAAATAAGACGACGTCATAATGCCCTGCCATCCAATCAGCCGCTTGTTACTGTGCAGTTTTGTGGTTGTTATTGTCTATAATTAGTGTCATTTTATTTGATGCTTTAGTGTTCAGTACCCATTATACACTTTACAGACAAAAGTATTGGGACACTTGAATATCCACTGTTTCTTTTAAAATCAAGGCTATTATTAATCCATTGCTTCTGGGATGAGTTGGGGAATTGGGGATAATTGGTCACTAACGTTCTTGTCAGTGAATGCAATCAAATCCTCACCGCAATGCGATGCAAAATCTAGTAGAAAGTCTTCTTCTCTGGACAGTAGAGACAGTTACTCCAACAAAAGCAGGATCAGCTCTTTTTAACACCCATGATTTTTAGAAGAAACGATGGCTGGGCAGGTGTCCCAATACTTTTGTCCATATAGCGTAAGGTTTAAATACAAGAATTTCTAGCCTAAAGGATAAAGGATGAAGATGGATGGTGAAATAATAAAATAAATAATAGAAAATGATGCAAACAATAAAAGGGGTGGAGCTTCTTGTGAGAAATCTGCCACGTTCAGCAGTTTAAGGTATCCCATTCAAAGTTAAACCATTGACCTCCTAGATTATAATGTCCCATTAAAGCACTGCAGATAGGCCCTAATCCGTCTCCCGGACGGATGCAGACAAACCCGGCATACATAACCTACAGAGTAATGGCTTCTCCTCTCCTTTCTGTGCACCAGCTTCCATCCCACATAACCAAACGTAGCCATAAAACACTGTTTAACTGTCATTTTTAACCATTTCTGAGAGCCGCTGGGGAGGCGGGTGGCTCTAATGGCAGAATAAGGTTTGGGGCCTCGGCCTAAATGCCTCTAATTCAGCTGCCGCTCGCCTGCACTGACAGCAACGTCTCTAATGGAGAGCAGCACTTATTGAGCCTCGAACAGAAACGCTAATTTCCTGAATGGAGTAAAGACAAGCAGGGCAACCCCGATCTGTCTTGTTTAGCCAATCAGACGCATTAAAGAGTGACAAGGCAAGAGATTTATGGCTAAAGTGCCGTGACCTCTGACCCCTGCTCTGGCCTGCAGGGTTATTTTGCCCAACCTGATTTCTGGCCTCCAAACCTCTGCTAGCAATTAGCATTCAAATCACAGGCATGCTCAGAAAACAGTTGGGTTAAAAAATGTCCCCCTGGCACGCGTCCCTGGCACTCTGGCAGACGACCGGCGTAATAAATATGCCCGTGTCACGCAAACGCGTCTATTATGACACCCTGGAAAAGAATGTAGGAATATTTTATCATCCCAATCGCAGCTCAGAAGAGCGAGGAGACTACAAATCAGAGACAAACGCAGCAGATTCTGAGATAACAACCAAATCCGGAACAGAAGAGCCACAAAATCTGGGCTGTAACAGAATACAAGCGCTAACAATACATACGCTGCATGGACAAAAGTATTGGGACACCTGCTCATTCATTGTTTCTCATGAAAGAAAACGAAACGTCCTCTACTGTCCGGGGAAGAAGGCTTTCTACTAGATTTTGGAGGGCCATTGCTGTGAGGATTTGATTGCATGGATGCATTGGATGTCAGATGATCACTACCCCATCTCATCCAAAACGTACTGGATGGAGCTCCACCGTCATTCCAGAGAACACAGTTCTTCCACTGCTCCACAGCTCAATGCTGCTGGGGGGCTTTATACCCCTCTAGCCCACACCTGGCATTAAGGAGGATGGTGCCAATAGGTTCATGATCATGTTTATCTGAGGCAAAGGGTCCTATTCTATTGGCAGTACCAGATCAGGCCATCTCCAGCCATCCTAAATTGTCATCACGGGACCTACAGGCAGCTCCCGCCACAGCTGGTACCATCAGAAAGAGACTGTACAGGTTTGACGTTGATGGGAGTCCAAGTGTTTGTTTGGCCCTGGTGTATTTTTTTCAGTAAAGTTTCAGTAAAGTATTCGGACACTTCAGACAGGTAGGAAAAGTAGTTCACTGTCTCATCTGGCTGTATAGTCTTCTCATATGCTGAGTTCAGAGGGTCCAAAATAAAAACCGTACACTAATATTTCTAGCTTGTTTGATCATCTAACCTAGAGTTTGGTCTTCAGGACATGCTTACAGTGTACACACCTGGCATTAGGCAGCATGATGCCAATAGGTTCATGATCATGTTTATCTGCTCCAGAGAGTCCTATTCTATTGGCAGTACCAGATCAGGCTGTCCTAGCAAGGCCATCAGAAAGAGAAAGTACAGGTTTGCTGTTGATGGGAGGTGAGTAAGGAGGAAACCCTTACTGTAGATAAAGCAAAAAGTCCTGGTCTTTGTCAAAGTGTTCTTTGGCAAACTTTTGGCTGGTCCTGGTGTAATTTTTTAAAGTTGGTTTCAGTAAAGTATTTGGACACAGCAGTTCACTCCAATAGCCTCCAAAAAGAACTTCAGGCAAGCAGGAAAAGTAGCTCATGTCTCTGTCTCATCTGGCTGTAAAGTCTTCTCATATGCTGAGTTCAGAGGTCCGGTACAGTAATATTTCTAGCTTGCTTAATCATCTAACCTAGAGTTTGGACATGCTTACAGTGTACATGCCTGGCATTAGGCATCATGGTGCCAATAGGTTCATGATCATGTTTATTTAATCCAGAGAGTCCTATTCTATTGGCGGTACCAGATCAGGCCATCAGTCTGGCCCTGGTGTAATTTTTGAAAGTTAGTTTCAGTAAAGTATTTGGACACAGCAGTTTACTGCAAAAAGAACTTCAGGCAAGTAGGAGAAGTAGTTCACTGTCTCATCTGGCTGTAAAGTCTTCTCATATGCTGAGTTCAGAGGTCCGGTAAAGTAATATTTCGCAATAATATTTGGCTTGTTTGATCATCTAACATAGTGGTTGGTGTGGCACGTAGTGGTTGGTGTGGCGCAACAGATAAAACCACTAGCTGCCAGTGAGGTGTTACACCATGTGGAAGACCAGGGTTCGCTTCCCAGTCTGGGTGACTGTATGCTGCGCTACACCAATAAGAGTCCCTGGGCAAGACTCCTAACACTACATTGGCCCACCTGTGTAATACAAGTCACCTTGTAAGTCGCTCTGGATAGAGCATCAGCTAAATGCTATAAATGTCAATCTAACGTTAGAGTTTGGTCTTCAGGACATGCTCACAGTCTGCAGTCATCCTTTGGTTGTGTATAAAGGCTGATGTAGAGTTCTGAGCTCTCAGGTCATATTCCGTGTTCTCTAGGTGAGGCTAAACATTGTTATCTTCTTATATTTCAGACATTTCATGCTCTGTTATGTAGAGAATCATAACTTGGTGTGAGATCTGGTCGTTCAGATCCAGCAAACATGCTCAACATGCCATCACTCTCATTCTTGCATGTCTTGATTTTGGGAATCGGTCAAACATTGCCATTCTTCATACATTTCCTATAGCAGCTAGATTTGGTTTAGCAGGTGCGTATTGTTGATACTTTAAGCCTCACTGTTCCAATGATAATGTGATGCTGCTAAATAAGGGGGTCTGTCGTTTGCTCTGTATATTTATACAGTATGTATTCATTCAGTGCACTGCGGTCTATTATTTAGCTGGCTGCTGTTGCTTTTCAGGCCTGTTGGCTGGTGCTTCAGTAAAAAGTGCACTGGAACCTTGGTAGCCATTTGTCGCTGCTGGTGCCACTGTCCATATACTTAAATGTAAGCTTGTAGTACTTGTAAGGTAGAGAGTATACCAACAGTGTAGATCCAGCACAGAGCTAAACAGGCCAAAATTTAACCAAGTTTGCTTTTAACGAGACAGTGGTGGTTCGTACTGATCCGGTGGACCAATTTATGGCATGCCCTCTGAGAGCACATGGGGAAAGCAGCCTGCGGAAGGCTCTGTATTGACCGTGTTAAGCTGTGGCTCAAAGAGAGAGTGAGAGAGAGTGAGAGAGAGAGAGAGAGAAAGAGAGGCACTGGGTAAATATTTAATGACCCGCACCCCCATTCACCATTACTGCAGTCTTCAAAGGAAAGCTCCTTACCCTCTGACTGGGGCAGATGGCCTCTTATCCTTGAAGCAGTGGGGTGTGTGATGGCGTAAGTGTGTGTGTGTGTCAGTGAAGTGTGCCCTGGTCGCAGTGAATGGCCATTGCTGTGGCTTCCAGTAGCCAAACACAAAGCCCAGTGGCTGAGAGCGAGCAGAGAGAGCAGGAGGCTGAGAGGGTGTGTGAGTAGATCCCAGTCAGGGTGCTTTGTGGCTGGGTATAAAGGGCAGCTCTGCACATCTGGAGCAGAATGGCCTTTCAGAAGGATTCTCCGACCTCCCACCGAGCTCCTGCACACCATTAGAAGCTCCCTGAGTGGAAAGTGAGTGATTAGGGAATATGAAAAGCTCTTGGATGCTCTTAAAAGAAGCGTGGAGATGTTAGGAGGCAAATCAGCCATAGTTTTAGTGGAGCAGGAGGGCTTTTAAAAAGTACAAAAGTTTTGGAACACCTGTTCATTCAGTGTTTCTTCTAAAATCAAGGGATTTTTTATAAAAGAAATCCTGCTTTTGTTGGAGGAATTGTCTCTACTGTCCAGAGAAGAAGGTTTTCTACTAGATTTTGAAACCCAGATGAGTTCCATGTTTTACTGACCCTGGTGGGCATCCAGCACCATCACATCTACAGTACACTCCTGATCCACCATCACATCTACAGTACACTCCTGACTGACCCACCATCACATCTACAGTACACTCCTGACTGACCCACCATCACATCTACAGTACACTCCTGACCCACCATCACATCTACAGCACGCTCCTGACCCACCATCACATCTACAGTACACTCCTGACTGACCCACCATCACATCTACAGTACACTCCTGACTGACCCACCATCACATCTACAGCACACTCCTGATCCACCATCACATCTACAGCACACTCCTGATCCACCATCACATCTACAGTACACTCCTGACCCACCATCACATCTACAGTACACTCCTGACCCACAATCACATCTACAGCACACTCACTTAGGAGCCACTTAACAGCAACTTAACAACATACTAGCAGCCACCTAGCGCCACCCTGGGAACTGCTTGGAATACCATAGCAACTTTTTAGCTACACCATAGACACCACCTGGGAATTACTTAATCCATGCGTTCACTCTGGTGATACCGTAGCAACCACTAAGAATACCATCTCAGCCATATAGTATGGTAGTAACACCCCAGCAACCACCTAATAACCACTTAGCAACTATCTAGCAGCACATTGGTATCTAGCTGGAACACCATTGCAACTACTTAGCAACACCAAAAAAAAAAAAACAGCCTGGGAATTTGGGAATAAGCGGTGCAGTCACTCTGGACCGGTCCGGGAAAGTCGAGCCAGGAAACCGTGTGTAAACAGAAGCCGATATTTTAGCTGGAAACTGGCATCTGGTTAATGCTCTGTGTGTTATATGTGAAAGGGGTTGAGATGGTGTGTGTGTGGGTGAGTGAGTGTGTGTGAGTGTGTGTGAGTGTGTGGGTGGGTGGTTGGGGGATCGGTGTGCTAGGCCACACTCTGACGTCAGCCCAGCAGTGCTCAGAGAGAGATAAACAGCTCAACACTTCTGTTTTTCAGCTCACACTGTCACGCAAACACACAAATGGGGAAACGGGAAAGGAGAACGCTGCAGATGAGTGTGTGATGGTGACTCATCAATCTCCTGGGCCTGCTGACTGTCCTGACCGTGCCTGTGACACCGGGCTTCTCGAGATGTTTTTCTTTGCACTAATTGACTGAATTTTATAAAAACACTACAATTAAATGTGTGATTAAAACCCAAGCATTTGGGAATGAAGCCAAAGTCCAGCTGTTTCCCTAATTAGTGTGATAGATCAGAACAATCAGACCTTCCAGGGGCTTCAATCTGTGCTTAGAACTATAAGCTGCTGCTCTTCATCCTCAGGAAGACGAGTTGAAGATGAGGCTGAGTGTTGAAGATCAATACGCCTTAACACACAGCTGCTCTATCAGCACTGAGGCTCTGTTCAGACAGGCAGCTCAGATCCAATCTCTCAGCAGATCTGATTTGAGCAGGACTGATTCTCTGCATTCTGAACAACAGAAAAGCCAAATGACATCCGAGAGTTTCCAATCGGATTCGAGCTGCAGCTGGATCTCGAGCCATGGACTCAAAGTTTGACTGGATCAGATTTCGGTGTTTATTAATTATTAAAGTGTGATTCATTGGACTGAGTTATCTGAGTTCTGTCCGATGCTAAAAGCATTCATTTACGCTATGTTGTTGCTGGGGTGCTCATATATAGTTGCTATGCTGTTTCAGGTGGTTGATAAGCAGTTGTTAGGTGGTTGCTAGGGTGATCATGTTTTCTGTAGATGTTATAGTGTTTTAGGTGGTTGCTAGGGTTTTGTTAAGTGGTTGTTAGGTGGTTGCTGGGGTGCTCATATATCGTTGCTATGCTGTTTTAGGTGGTTGATAAGCAGTTGTTAGGCGGTTGCTGGGGTGCTCATATATAGTTGCTATGCTGTTTTAGGTGGTTGATAAGCAGTTGTTAGGCGGTTGCTGGGGTGCTCATATATAGTTGCTATGCTGTTTTAGGTGGTTGATAAGCAGTTGTTAGGTGGTTGCTAGGGTGATCATGTTTTCCGTAGTTGTTTTACTGTTTCAGGTGGTTGCTAGGACCTTGTAATTGGTTGTTAGGTGGTTGCTGGGGTGCTCATATATAGTTGCTATGCTGTTTCAGGTGGTTGACAAATGGTTGTTAGGTGGTTGCTAGGGTGATCATGTTTTCTGTAGATGTTATAGTGTTTCAGGTGGTTGGTAGGACTTTGTAATTTGTTGTTAGGCGGTTGCTGGGGTGCTCATATATAGTTGCTATGCTGTTTCAGCTGGTTGACAAATGGTTGTTAGGTGGTTGCTAGGGTGATCATGTTTTCCGTAGTTGTTTTACTGTTTCAGGTGGTTGCTAGGACCTTGTAATTGGTTGTTAGGTGGTTGCTGGGGTGCTCATATATAGTTGCTATGCTGTTTCAGGTGGTTGACAAATGGTTGTTAGGTGGTTGCTAGGGTGATCATGTTTTCTGTAGATGTTATAGTGTTTCAGGTGGTTGGTAGGACTTTGTAATTTGTTGTTAGGCGGTTGCTGGGGTGCTCATATATAGTTGCTATGCTGTTTCAGCTGGTTGACAAATGGTTGTTAGGTGGTTGCTAGGGTGATCATGTTTTCCGTAGTTGTTTTACTGTTTCAGGTGGTTGCTAGGACCTTGTAATTGGTTGTTAGGTGGTTGCTGGGGTGCTCATATATAGTTGCTATGCTGTTTCAGGTGGTTGACAAATGGTTGTTAGGTGGTTGCTAGGGTGATCATGTTTTCTGTAGATGTTATAGTGTTTCAGGTGGTTGGTAGGACTTTGTAATTGGTTGTTAGGCGGTTGCTGGGGTGCTCATATATAGTTGCTATGCTGTTTTAGATGGTTGATAAGCAGTTGTTAGGTGGTTGCTAGGGTAATCATGTTTATTGTAGTTATTATAGTGTTTCAGGTGGTTGCTAGAGTTTTGTTGAGTGGTTGCTGGGGTGCTCATATATAGTTGCTATGCTGTTTCAGGTGGTTGATAAGTGTTTGTTAAGTGGTTGCTAGGGTGATCATGTGCACTGTAGTTGTTATGGTGTTTTAGGTGCTTGCTGGGGTTTTGTTTAGTGGTTGTTATGTGATTGCTGGGGTGCTCATATATAGTTGCTCTGCTTTTCCAGGTGGTTGATAAGTGGTTGTTGGGTGGTCGCTAGGGTGATCATTTGCACTGTAGTTGTTATAGTGTTTTAGGTGGTTGCTAAGGTATGTACTATATCTATGTGTATGTATTGTAGCTTCTTTTGTCTTTCAGGTGTTTGCTGGGGTGTTGGGTAAAAGTGATTAGCAGTTGCTTGACGGTTGCTAATAATGTTGCTAGGCGGTTGCTATGGTATCCTTAACCAAACTAAAGTAAACTAAGTCTGCCTTTACCTTATTAGTACACCACTGTTCTGTGTGCTGTGACTCCGGTTTGACCAAAAAAACTAAATTTGGGAACTTTTGGTCACAGGAATCAGATTGTTCTGCAGTGTGAACCAAACCCTTTCTTCCTGTGTTGAAAAGTAACAGGGAAGGTCATCAAACACTGCTCTGAACTTTTCAGGTATCCCCAACCATTCAACCACTGACACACACACACACACACACACACTCCTGCAGAAACACACAGGTTCACGGAGAGTTCACCCCGTGGAGACAGTCAGGCAGGAACTGTGCGAGCAGTAAAAGTGAGGAACATGTCTGCACTCATCGCCGTCGCGTGTTTTATGTGTTTTAATTGGCCTTTTTGGAGCCGCAGCTCACGGTGGAGGAGGGCGACGAGGCCTTTATGCTCGAACATCTGAATGTAAGCAACTTTTCAGCTTCTTTCCACACAGATTTCCATACAAGGCCTGTTTTCATCGGGCTTGCATCATCTCCCGCAGCGGCGCCCTCACTTTCCGAGTGACGGTTGAACTTCACAAAGCCAGAAAGCAAAACCTGCAGAGAAGGACTGAAGATGTGCGCTATCAGAGTGAGGAAACAGCCTGTTCTGAAAACCTAACATTGCACAATAGGCTTCTCCTCTCCGCTGCAGTGTGCCAGGCGCCAGTCGGGCCTGATGTAACTTGGTATTCAAATGGCTTATCCAGGCTCCGCCCACAAATGTGCTCTTGCGTACCTATTGTTGTGGTTGTTGAGGTTGAACGCGCTTTACTGAACCTACTGAGAAACTGTGAGAACCTGAACATAGAGATTGAACGCATTCAGCTTCTTTAAGCTGCACCCATTGCTGACACGGATGTGCAAATGCACACACACAGCTTGTCTAGTCCCTACATAAACCAACATAAACCTATTGGCTCCATGCTGCCTATTGCCAGGCGTGGGCTAGAGGGGTATAAAGCCCCCCAGCAGCATGGAGCTGTGGAGCAGTGGAAGAACTGTGTTCTCTGGAATGATGGATGGTGGTGGAGCTCCATCCGATTGTTTTGGGATGAGCTGGGGAGTTGGGGGTGATGAGGTGGGGTGGTGGTCATCCAACATCCTGACTCCACTAATGATCTTGTTGCTAAATGCAATCAAATCTCACAGCAATGCTCTTCCAACATTTTGTAGAAGGCCTCTCCAACAAAAGCAGGATAAACTCTTTTTAATACCCATGATTTTGGAAAAAAGAAACAATCAGCAGATGTCCCAATACTTTTGTCCATATAGTGTAGCGAGCATGTAAAGCGCATAGCCCACACCCACACATTAGCATTAGCATTGTGCTAACTGTATGCCTAAAGCCTCACACACTCTCCTAAAATCATGGTCCATTGGGGAGTTGGGGATAATGAAGTTAGGTGGTGATCATCATCATCCAACATTCTGACCTCACTAATGCTCTTGTCGCTAAATGCAATCAAATCCTCACAGCAATGCTCCTCCCAAATGTAGTAGAAAGCCTTCTTTCCTGGACAGTAGAGACGGTTACTTCAACAAAAGCAGGATCTGTTCTTTTAGTCCCCTTGATTTTAGAAGAAACAATGGATTAGTATGCGTCCCAATACTTTTGTCCATAGAGTATATATATATATATATATAGTTCTGCTAACTAACAGGGTTTACTTATAGTCATTAAGTGACATTACACATCAACATCTAAGCAAGATCTGAGCAGAGTGTCTTCTCAAGTCGTTTCCAGGTGGTTGATAAGTTGGTGTGAAGTGGTTGCTAAGGTGCTCATATGTACTGTAGTTGCTATAGTGTTTCAGGTGGTTGCTAGCATTTTGTTATGTGGTTGCTGGAGTGCTCATTTATAGTTGCTAGGGTGTTCCAGATGGTTGATTAAGTGGTTGCTATGGTGATCATGTGTACTGTAGTTTTTATAGTGTTTCAAGTGGTTGCTAGGGTTTAGTTCATTGGTTATGTGGTTGTTGGGGTACTCAAACATAGTTGTTGTGCTATTTCAGGTGGTTCATTAGTGGTTGTTAAGTGGTTGCTAGGGTGATCATGCGTACTGTAGTTGTTATAGTGTGTCAGGTGGTTGCTTGTGTGCTCATATGTACTGTAGTTATAGTGTTTCAAGTGGTTGCTAGGGTTTAGTTCATTAGTTATGTGGTTGTTGGGGTACTCAAACATAGTTGTTGTGCTATTTCAGGTGGTTTATTAGTGGTTGTTAAGTGGTTGCTAGGCTGATCATATATCATACTAGTTGCTCTAGTGTTTTAGTTGGCTGCTAGGGTGTTTCAGGTGGTTGCTGGGGTTTTGTTCATTGGTTGTTATTTGGTTGCTGGAGTGCTCATATAAAGTTGCTATGCAGTTTCAGGTCTGTTCAGGTTGTTTCCAGGTGGTTGCTAAGGCGTTAGTGCTAGATGATTAGATGATGGCATCGTTGTTGCATGATTGCTAGGGTTGTAGTTCCTACAATGCTTCAGGTGGTTGTTAGGGTGTTACTAAAGTGTTTCTAAGATTATATGTGATTGCTAGAGGTTTTCTTGACTGTCACCAAGGGTTGTTGGGATGTTGCTAGGTGGTTGCTATGGTATGATAAACTTTTTGAGGTCCAGAAAGCTTCCGAAAAGAACTGCAATGTGGTCCTAGTGCCTTGTCCATATGGAAGCTTTTATTTATACGTTATGTAAATAAATATCCTGAGTTTGGCCACACCCAACAGCTTAACCACACCCACTGCCACTGGTTCAAATGTCATCTATACTCTAGGGTGGAATTGCTAATACATGTGGATGGTGTAGCTTAGTAGACTAGTGTTCGACACCACCAGTCCCTGAAGAACTTTTAGAGGTTCTTCAGTTGTGGAGGAACCTCTTAAGGTGCTTTGAAGAACCTTCATGAAAATGTTTTTACTTTTAGAAGAAAACGGTTCCTTGAAGGTTCCTGTTATCTTATTTAAGCCTGGTCTGCTTTTGATTGATGGTTGAAGTGAGGGGTGAAGAAGATGACCATCATGGCCAGATTCTGAGAGCTCTCTGAGGCCTTCAGGAAGAAGGTTGGAGAAGCAGAGGACAGTCAGAAGGGAGGAGACCCTCACGGTCTATATGTATATGGTCTTTGTCAAGGTGGAACTTTTTTGTCTGGTCCCGACAGAATGAAACTAAACCCCGGAAAAGGAATTAGGAGCTGGATGTTAATGACTAAACACAGCCCTGCTTTAACATGATAAAGCGCTTCAGACCTGGCCTTCAGGGACGTCTGACCAGGAGCCTGAAAACAGGTCAACATCATTAATACTGAGGAGGAAGAAAAGCTCTGAAACAGGAGACGAGCGTGTGGAGGAAAAGACAAAGCAGTCCCACCTGGGCTGAGTAACTGTTCAGTGTCAGAGACTGGAGACCTGAAGAGCAAATGAGTCAAAGTGAGTAATTATATGAATGACTGCAGGGATGGGTGTGTGCTGTGTGTGTCGCCTGGATTTATAACACACAAGGGTTTCACGGAGAACAGCTGGAACAGGACCACGACTCTGCAAAAGCAGCAAAACAACACAACAACAGATTACTCACAAGCTACAACTCACAATAGGTGCAGTTTGAGCAGCACTGTCCAACAACGTTAACCCTTCACAGTCTGGAATTCATGTGGAAATTAAGTGAAATGTACTGTTTAAATGTAATTGCATATTTCTACAGATAATTACACAACTGGGGTTGTAATGACATCACATTTACCATCAGTTTACCTTCTGTATCAACAAGCATGTGCTTAGTTCTGGAACTGGGTGTACATTTCACATCTCCCAGATAAACATTTTGTAATTTTCCCCCCCAAAAAAAACCCAAAACATATAATAATAGTAATTATATCCAACTTTAACTGTTAATATTGCACAATGTATACAGAAAATATCAACTAAACGACTCACAGAAACATGTGGAAGTGAGGGATGTCTTACTTCCCCTCGTTATTTTATCTTCCTTTACACAATCTTTGAGAATAATGGATTTTAATGGTGGAAAATGTCATATTTTTGTGTCACAGTGATAATATTCTATACTGTACTGCATGAAAAGGTTGTTGGGTTTTTTTTGTACCAGGATCGGTGTGAGAGTTAAGAGCATTCACTAACCGTGAAAAGGGTCATTTTTATAACTATATAAATGATCTATAATGAATCTTTGATTGCTGATATTCCTACAATTATTTTTTTGCTGGAAATAAATTCAGAATATCATTTATGTATATATGTACATATAAACATAATCGTACATTTGATGATTGTAGCATTAAACACATATACTAAATGTGTTCTGTTATTATTGCTTGTACATTTTAGACTAGATATTAGAAAATATCAACTAAAAGACAGTAAGGTATGTCTTACTTTCTCTTATTATTATTATTTTTTTATGTTGAGCATAAGCCCCCAAAAATGCTGGAAAATGCTGTCTCTAAATCTTTGATTGCTGATATATAGTTTTTCTTTTTTGTACTGGATTTAATTTCATTTAGATACAAATAAGACAAATCAAATATATTTATTCATAAATGTAATTATGAACATAATCGTCCCTTTGGATGATTGTAGCACATAATATATATAATAAAAATAATCTATATTATATTTGTACTGTTTTAAGCACAATCTATGCAAAAAATATCAATTATGAATTTATACAATGAATTGTCTTACTTCTTCTAATTATAATTGTTCCCACAATCTTGAGGAAAAGGCCCCAAGCATTAAGGCAAGACACTAACAATAAAATGGCCATCTTTAAATATATTTGTATTAACTTGTGATCTATAAGAAATCTTTGATTGCTGATATGTTTTTTTCATGCTGGATGTGATTACATTTACATACATACATGTTTGCTAATAAATGTAATTATGAACATAATCTTACCTTTGAATGATTACAGCAATATAATATAATAATAATATATGCTCAATTTATACTGTTGCTTGATATTTTAGGCACAATTTCTCTAATGAATCTTTGACTGTTGATATTCCTACAGATATTTACATATTTTTAGAAACTAAATGACTTCTTTTCTTAATATTTGTTATAAAATATTGAGGACACATTATTGGTCAAATCTGTTATTGTGTTTTTGGTTTATCTCTAATAAAAAAATATTTGTTGGAAATGCCTGAAATTGTGTTTTTAGACATGCTGTGTAGTATCTGATTTGAGGTTAGCACATGTTGGGAAATGTCAACCTTGTCACTGTCAGCTCTGTTAATGGTTTAAATGGTGTAACGACAAGTCGAGTCAAGCCCTTTCATACTCGAAATGTATCTGTAAGGTCTGAAATGGGTCTTTTAAAAGCACATTTTTGAAACAGGACCTGTCCACGCTATCTCTGAAATGGTCACTTTACAGGAGAAGGTGAGCATTCCTAGCTTTAAGGCTCTTTAACGTGACGAGAATCTGATTCAGGAGCGATTCTGCTCATCCATTCATCCTAAAATGTTCTCTAAAAGTTAAAACACCATAACAAACCATAACTAAATCTCGACTCGTCCTCTTACAGACACTGATGTGGGATGGAGTGAAGGTCTATAATAGGCACTTTCACACAGTTTCTCCACCTGTTCCAATAAAACGACCAGTCAGAAATGATTCATAATAAATTACAGCAGACGCTTCTTTGAGTTTTTACTGCAGAGTGAGGGCTAAGAGCAATGAAGTGAGGCAGTGATAATACAGTGAGTATTATTATTTGCAAATAAAATAATTATAAAAACATTAATGCATTTGCATACAGTACCACAAATCTCAGAATTTTTTATTTATGAATGTAATTATGAACATACTCTTTCCTTTGGATGATTGTAGCATATAATATAATATATATTATTTTTGTATGGGAAATAATTAATGATATATATTTTAGACACAATTTATACACAATATATAAATTAAGAGACTCCTGTGAAACTGTGTCTTACTTCTTCTAATTAGAATTTTTCCAACAATCTTGAGGAAAAGGCCCCAATATATATATATATATGTCCTCGGGTTCTACATTGGCCCCACAAATGGATGCCCACCAGGGTCAGTGGTGGGACCAGGAGGGGTTAAACATTGGCCCCATTTGAGTTGTATACACTGCATACGGGGCCTAGATGTGACCCATGTGTGGTAAGAGCAGGTTGTAAGGATACGGCCCAAATGGGTCTTAGTAAAACGAATGTACAAACGCAATCAGAGCCCACCTGGAACCCACCTGGAAGTAGAGTTTAGGAGCTTTTTCTCATAGCTGAGATGTTTCAGCTGTATCTGGAGCTCTGAATGTGATAAAGACAAACTTCAACAAACGTCTAACGCTTATTTACAAGTTCTAGTTGCTGAGATACAACAGGTCCTTCATCTTAGTTGTTGCCATGCCAACGCCAGCGACAAAGACAGTAATGATTGGTGGAGAGCGTTTTTTTGTCCTCTGTGAAATTGTGCAAAAATAAAACAAGATGAATAAAATAACGTCAGATTTTTAACCTTGTAAATTCTACATATGTCCAAATTTGTTTTTTAAAGTCCAAATCCGAGTCCCGTTTGGTGTTTAATGTTTTTTTGAGTGTCCATAAATGGAAAAACTCACTGAAATGAAGATATTTCTGTTAAGGTGTGTTATTATTTCTGATTACAGTTTAAGATATGACTGAAAAATGATTGATAGCATCAAAGCCATCATTTTAACCTGCAGCGCCTCGCCTTAAAAGTTCAGACTTCACAGAGAGAAAGCGCCGTAAAAGTTACACTACAAGGAAGTGAATCAAAAGTGTGTGTGTGTGTCTTGTTTTTGTGTCCCCTGTAGAGTTGGGTTTTCTCCGCCAGTCCCAGCTGCAGCTGTTGATGTATCGTCAAGTCCCCCCTTCTTGTCAGTTACATATAAAACCAGATGGAAGCGGCCCCAGGGATGTGGCCCATGTTAATTCAATTAGACTGAGCTCCAGCCTGAGCCCCACAGCCAGCAGCCCCGAGACACCCTGAGAAACTGCAGATTGATCTGCTCCGGGCCCTGGAGGCTCAGCCGCCGTGATTGATCAGACATTGATCTGATCTAAAGTGAGAGTAAAGGGGGCTTTCATGATCCAGTCTGGCCAGAGGCCCGAAAGAACCGTCTCTCTCTCTTTCTCTCTTCTCTCAGAGCCATAAAACCACCCTTCCAGAAGTGACCACAGCCGCCTGGAGGGAAAATCACATTTACACAACGTCCCCCTTAATCCAAGCAAGGACATGTCTGGTGTCTGAACATTATTCTCATAATTAAATGGATAAGATCTTGGAAAAGTCATTCAGACTGGGGTTCGGTGGGGTTTGGTGTGAAACGTCTCTTTCTGGAGATGGTGAGTGGAGGCAGACGTCTGAAGCTCTAATAATAAAAGCTCCTCACAGAAAGTTCTTCACCTAATGGTGATGAAGACGCTGCCTGATGCCTGAGACACTGTTCTACCAGAGTTCTGAGAAGAGTTCGGCTCTAGAACCTGCTTTTAAAATCAGATCATTAAAATGGTGGAGGGATACATGCTGCAGGGTGTAGTGCAGCTACAGAAAGTAGTCCCTAAAGAAAACTGGATTAGTTCAGATTCTCTATTCACTATTTTACCTTCATCATCATCATCATCATCATCATTAAATATAAAACTCAGAAGACTCGTGTTGTAGCTTCACTGGTCGGTTTGGATAGGAAATAAAATATGGGCTGTATCTGCGTTGTAGTCATGGCGACCGACGTTAAGAAATCAGAGTGGGTCAGTTTCTTAATTCACCATTAATGAGCTAGTAGCATGGTGCAAGCTAAATGGTAAAATCATGGTTTGAGGAGAGTGTGTGATGCTTTAGACATTGGTGGGATACAAGCTTTACATGCTTGCTACACTATATGGACAAAAGTATTGGGACATCTGCTTTTTCCCATTGTTTTATTTCCCAAAATCATGAGTATTAAAGAGTTTAAGAGTTTATCCTGCTTTTGTTGGAGTAGCTGGAGCGGCCTTCTACTAAATTCTGAAGGAGCATTGCTGTGAGATTTGATTGCATTCAGCGACAAGAGCATTAGTGGAGTCATTGCAGTGTTGGATGACCACCAGACCACCTCATACCCAACTCCCCAATTCATCCCAAAACAATTGGATGGAGCTCCACCACCATCCATCATTCCAGAGAACACAGCTCTTCCACTGCTCCACATCTCCTCAATGCTGGGGGGCTTTATACCCCTCTAGCCTACGCTTGGCATTATTAGGCAGCATGATGTTGATCTGCTCCAGAGAGTCCTATTCTATTGGCAGTACTTCTTTCTCTACAGGGACTAGACCAGCTGTGTGTATGTGTGCACTTGCACATCTATGTTAGCAATGGGTGCAACTCAAAGTGGCTAAATGAATTAAACAGAAAGGGTGTCCACAAATATTTGGACATATAGTGTCAACACTGGTTGTTTACTAGTCCTCTGTTCTTTAGATATGCAGGTGCTGCTACTCGAGGTTATCTAGCTGATTGCGCGATAGGTGATGTTCAGTATGTGTCGCTGATGATCCTGATAACCCCTGATGCCTGATTGAGGCGATGATAAGAAGCTGCTGCAAACTTTCCACACCTCTTCCTATGCTAGCCTGCAGGGATCCGGCTGAGAAGGAGCCAACAGATTTACGACTCTGTGCTCAGACGATTTACATGCCTTGCAATTCCCCCGCTTTAACTACAGACCATAAATGATGAGGAAAGCAGGCAGAAGGTGGTTCATTCAGACATTCGGGGGTGTATATTCACAGCCAAAAAAACACCTTCTACAACCAGTTCTTCCTGTATGAGGAAAAGCCTGATAACCAAATAGGAACATGAAGTGCTACAACTGGTTCTGACGCCTAACGGCTGTTAGTCCATATCTTAAAAACTGCATCATGGGTCTATTGTTTGTGATTTACTGAAGGTTGTAAAAGTCATTGAAAAAAACACCTCCCTGAATAAAGACCTAGAGGCTTTCCTTTGTAAAGGATACCTTTAACATCTCTGGGCTACGTACAGCGAAATGTGTCCTATGCATTTGACCCATCTGTGGTAATGAACACACACACCCAGAGCGGTGGGCAGCCAACTCCAGCACCCAGGGAGCAAAGAGTGTGAAGGGTCTTTCCCAAGGGCCCAACAGTGGCAGCTTGCCGAGTTCGGGTATCAAATCCACAACCCTTTAATCAATAGCCTGGAGCTCTAACCGCTGAGCCACCGCTGCCCATTGAGTTGAGGCCAGTATGTTGGATGGGCACCACCCCACCTCATCATCCCCAACTCATCCCAAAAGTACTGGATGGAGCTCCACCACCATCATTCCAGAGAACACAGATCTTCCACTGCTCCACAGCTCCTCAATGCTGGGGGGCTTTATACCCCTCTACAAGCCCACCACTGCCCCATTGTTCTGGTACCTACAGAGCTCCCTACTGCCTTCTTTGGCGGCATTACAACCCAAATAGGACCTTCAGTAGATCCATTTTTCTGCAAAACCTTGATAAGGACCTCCCATTTCCTTCTATTTTTACATATTTGCATATTCCTACATTTAAAGTTTCAGCTCAGTAAACTAATTTTAATATAACATTAAAAAATGATAATTTATTTTTAGTTTAACTTTTGCATATTTTATTACTATTATTATTATTTTTATTGTTACCATCATTTCCCTTTTACATTACTTTTTGTTATTTTCTCTTAATTTTGCTCTTTGAACCACAAGGATAAAGGAAGTGTAGTACACTGAGAAGCTGGAGCTGTCGCTCCACAGGTTTGGGGATGGTGGAGCAGATGGATGCCAGTGTTTCAGGGTGCTCCCATGTCTGTGCTACCTTCTGGCTCTCTCCTTTTAATTAGGCTATTTTGTCAGACCTGCCACTCCTCCTGCCACTGCTCTTTACATGGACTCGTAACTATCTGCCACTATGATTATTATTACCACCATTAACCACCATTACTTTCATCACTCTTACCATTACTACTATGATTATATTAGTTACTATATTATGGTTATTTCAGCACACCTAAGCAGTAGAACGGTCTTATGCAGTGGTTCGGTGACTTTTATCAATAATTAACAAATAGTTCTGATCAGAGAAGGATGGGTTGGGCCCCCCTTGTGAGTCTTGGTTCAATCCATGGTTTCTTCCCTGCCACTGTGATCTTTGTCTTGCTCTCCAGATGTTTTTTTGTTTTGATTTTTTGTTTCATTACTGGATTTCTGTAAAGTTGCTTTGCAACAAACATCAATTGTAAAAAGCGTTATGCACATACATCTGATTCAATTTGATGTCTAAAAATAATAGAACTTCAAGAAGAACTAGAGTGATGTTTATTCTGCTCAGCTGCTGCTAACACTCACATCATATATAGAACCTTGTATAGAAAGACTTGTGTGACGTTTATTGTGGTAATGGTGCCGATCACTGCATATCTAGAACCTCCAGAAGGACTAGATGTGTTTATTTTGCTCACATTACCACTCACAGCTAATCTAGAACCTCCAGATGACTAGTGGTGTTTATTCTGCTCACCTTGCCACTCATAGCCTATCTAGAACCTCCAGAAAGACTAGTGGTGTTTATTCTGCTTACCTTGCCACTCATAGCCTATCTAGAACCTCCAGAAAGACTAGTGGTGTTTATTCTGCTCACCTTGCCACTCATAGTCTATCTAGAACCTCCAGAAAGACTAGTGGTGTTTATTCTGCTCACCTTGCCACTCATAACCTATCTAGAACCTCCAGAAAGACTAGTGGTGTTTATTCTGCTCACCTTGCCACTCATAACCTATCTAGAACCTCCAGAAAGACTAGTGGTGTTTATTCTGCTCACACTCACTATAACACAGAATCTTATTGGTTGCTTTCAGTTCTACCAGTAAAGTCCAGACCAATGGGAGAGCTGAGTTTAGCTAAATCTGCTCAGATACCACAGAAAGAACCATCCTGATTGGACAGTTTTCTGTTTAGTTCCACAGATTTAACCCTTTAGTTTGCAGCAGAACTGAATAGCGTACTAAGACTAGTACTGAACTGCTGCAGAGTTTAAACCCAGCTTTGTTCTGCTGTCTAAAAATCAGCTAAAATGACTGTAAAATGACTGTTGTTTTTATTTCTAAGCATCAGTAGACCTTCCCTAAACACCTAGACGTCCCTCAGGGATCTCCACTGCCTATGTAGAAGCTCACCAGATACTGAGACACAGACAGATCTCCTGTCTGAGCCACAGTAGCGTGCAGCTCTTCACTCTAGCTGGTAAATAAATGCAAAATTACAGAGCTATTGCCTCAAAACTCCAACTACACAGACTGTACATCACGCCGGCATTACCATCAAAACCTTCCTCACTCCCACTGAACAAAGTACACAGCTTCTAACGGCGAAAGATCCCAGCTCTCTTACAACATTAAAAAGGAGCTGCTGTGGCTGTGAATTATGGGAAAACCCAACAAGAGACGGTAGAATAGAAAGACCCTCAGGCTAAAAGTCCAATTCCCTCAGTGTATGTGTAGGCAGGCAGGGCAAGGGTGGTGGGAAGGAAGCTCTAGTTCTAGATGAAGAGAAACCTCCGTTTCTTCTGCCTTTAAAACCCTGATTCTCATGGGAACCGTCTTTCGGTTTCATCTCTCAGCCTCTGTCTTCCAGGTGGAGAACACAAGCTCAGAGCTCTCAACACGCTGACTGCAGGCTCAGAGACACAGTGAGGCAAACAGTGGATCAGTACAACCCTCACAGCAGAAGAGACATCAGCATGAGAAAAGCCTGTTACGGTCACTGGCCACTTTATTAGAAACACCTACCTCGTGCTTCCACTCTCTGGCCACTTTATTAGAAACGCCTACCTTGTGCTTCCACTCACTGGCCACTTTATTAGAAACACCTACCTTGTGCTTCCACTCTCTGGCCACTTTATTAGAAACCCCTACCTTGTGCTTCCACTCACTGGCCACTTTATTAGAAACACCTACCCTGTGCTTCCACTCACTGGCCACTTTATTAGAAACACCTACCTTGTGCTTCCA
The DNA here is from genome assembly GCF_030463535.1 of Salminus brasiliensis. Lineage (NCBI taxonomy): Eukaryota > Metazoa > Chordata > Actinopteri > Characiformes > Bryconidae > Salminus > Salminus brasiliensis. The sequence goes on from NC_132885.1 coordinate 1,604,563, forward strand.
CTCACTGGCCACTTTATTAGAAACCCCTACCTTGTGCTTCCACTCACTGGCCACTTTATTAGAAACACCTAAACCTTGTGCTTCCACTCACTGGCCACTTTATTAGAAACACCTACCTTGTGCCTCCACTCACTGGCCACTTTATTAGAAACACCTACCTTGTGCTTCCACTCACTGGCCACTTTATTAGAAACACCTACCCTGTGCTTCCACTCTCTGGCCACTTTATTAGAAACACCTACCTTGTGCTTCCACTTACTGGCCACTTTATTAGAAACCCCTACCTTGTGCTTCCACTCACTGGCCACTTTATTAGAAACACCTACCTTGTGCTTCCACTCACTGGCCACTTTATTAGAAACACCTACCTTGTGCTTCCACTCTCTGGCCACTTTATTAGAAACACCTACCTTGTGCTTCCACTCACTGGCCACTTTATTAGAAACACCTACCTTGTGCTTCCACTCACTGGCCACTTTATTAGAAACACCTACCTTGTGCTTCCACTCACTGGCCACTTTATTAGAAACACCTACCTTGTGCTTCCACTCTCTGGCCACTTTATTAGAAACACCTACCTTGTGCTTCCACCCACTGGCCACTTTATTAGAAACCCCTACCTTGTGCTTCCACTCACTGGCCACTTTATTAGAAACCCCTACCTTGTGCTTCTTCCACTCACTGGCCACTTTATTAGAAACCCCTACCTTGTGCTTCCACTCTCTGGTCACTTTATTAGAAACCCCTACCTTGTGCTTCCACTCACTGGCCACTTTATTAGAAACACCTACCTTGTGCTTCCACTCTCTGGCCACTTTGTTAGAAACCCCTACCTTGTGCTTCTTCCACTCACTGGCCACTTTATTAGAAACCCCTACCTTGTGCTTCCACTCACTGGCCACTTTATTAGAAACACCTACCTTGTGCTTCCACTTTCTGGCCACTTTATTAGAAACACCTACCTTGTGCTTCCACTTTCTGGCCACTTTATTAGAAACCCCTACCTTGTGCTTCCACTCACTGGTCACTTTATTAGAAACACCTACCTTGTGCTTCCACTTTCTGGCCACTTTATTAGAAACACCTACCTTGTGCTTCTTCCACTCACTGGCCACTTTATTAGAAACCCCTACCTTGTGCTTCCACTCTCTGGTCACTTTATTAGAAACACCTACCTTGTGCTTCTTCCACTCTCTGGCCACTTTATTAGAAACACCTACCTTATAACTATACACATGGTAGGGTAGAGATAGTGAGTGTGTTCAGTCCCTCAGTGTCAGTCCGGTAAGCGCTGCAGATGTAGTGAAGGCAGGCTGGTCGTTGGCTCAGCTAGGCCGCGGGGCGTTCAGGCGGGGAACAGAGCAGACTGCTGTTAACAGGTGCCTGTTTTCTCTCCTCTCCAGCACCTTCCCACCGAGGCGGAGAGAGGAATAAAGAAAATAACTGTTTGTTTTCTCTTCCCTTCAGGCGACAGCTCCGGTGTCGTCTTTCAGACGTCGGGGAAGCGGAGCGTGGAAAGGAATGAAGGGGGTGTGTGTATGTGTGGGTGAGGGTGAGGGTGTGGGTGAGGGTGAGGGTGACGGTGTTCAGACCCATCCATCGCTGCTCTGTGTTTGTAAGGTCTGGACCTCTCTAGGTGTGAGTTCCATTATGGAGGAAAACACAAGGCTCTGAAAGAGACACTTCAGCCCAAATGACGAGTGTCACCATCACTGTGAACATGCCTGCTTAGCTCTCACAGCGAGGCCGGAGTGATCTCTGCAGCCAGGGTTTCAGCTAAAGACCAAAAACCCTCCTTCTGGTGAAGTATCCTGAAGGTGGGATCGTTTGGAGGCTGCCTGGAATGCTAATGCTAGCCGTTAGCTCAGTGACTCTGCCCCAAGAATTAGCTTTGCAACAATTACATTGGTTTTAGCATTTTTAGCATCTTGGATATGGGAATCTTTAGGGGCTTTAGGCTGTTTGAAATGCTAACACTAGCATTAGCACTTAAACTATCAAACTAACTTTATTATTAACTTTATTATTTTAAAGATTCGGAAAGTCCCCCTTATTATAACGTAACTAGTAAATGCCAAATACAAAGCTACAATTAGCACTGTAATGATAACAATTCTTTAATCAGTTTATTGATTTAAAAATCCTCCTTCTGATAAAGTATCCTGAAGGTGGGATCGTTTGGAGGCTGCCTGGAATGCTAATGTTAGCTGTGTTGTGTTTATTAGCCGTTAGCTCAGTGACTATTTAATATACCCCAGAATTAGCTTTGCAACAATTACATTGGTTTTAGCGTTTTTTTAGCATCTTGGATGTGGGAATCTTTAGGGACGTTATGCTGTTTGAAATGCTAACACTAGCTTGTTTTTAGCATTAGCGCTTTAACTATTAAACTAACTTTATTATTTTAGAGACTCAGAAAGTCACCCTTCTGACGATGTATCTTGAAGGTGGGAACTGTTGGTGCCGGATTGTTTAAAATGCTGTTGTATTAATTAGCCTATAACTAGTAAATACAAAGATTATAACCAAGCTAGCATTAGCATTTATTACAATTCTGTAGTACAGTCAGTTTATGGATGAAGAAAGCCGTCTTCTGACGATGTATCTTGAAGGAATGGGAATGTTGGTAACGCCTGAAGGCTGTTTAAAATGCTAATGCTAGCTAGTTTTTATTTAATGACTTGGATAGTAAGCTAGCTAGCATTAAAGCTTTAAAGATCATTGTCCTGCTTTGCTGCAGAAAGAGCAAAACAACCCTAGGAGGAGTTTGAAACATTGAAGATTCTAGTCTTATGTTGGAACATTGCTGTGAGGCAGATTTGATTGCATTCAGCCACTGAGCCACATTAAAAGAGCATTGTTAGTCTGTCCACTCCAGCTCATCCCAAATGTATTGGATGGATCTCCATCATCACTCCAGAGAACACCACAGCTCAATGCTGTACCCCTCTAGCCAACGCTCAGCATTGGGTACAGTGACCTTAGGGTCATGTGATCACGGCTGCTCCCGTTCTATTGGTCAGAGCTTTTCTATGGAGATTATACAATCTGTGTAAATGTAATGGGGGGATGAACTCACTCAGGAGAAGGGCTGTCTGGATACTTTTGGACACACGGTGTAAATAGACTAAGTCCTGAAGCTCAGTTACGCTGTTAAAGGCCGGTAACTACTAATTAGCATGGCCGTATTTGCATAATGCTAATTGTTGGCTATTCACTTTCATTCACTGATCCAGTCCTCGGCTCTTTTGTGTGAGCTGTTCCTTTAAAGCGGGACTTTTAGTGTGTAAATCTGAGCGGCCGTTTGAGTGTGTGCTGTTAAAGGCCAGTTTTACTGCAGAGTAGCAGATGTTAACCCTCTGAACCAGCGCTCTAATGCTGCCATACTCCAACCAGATCACTAGCATTCCCTAACCAAATCAATATTCAATACATACAATACAATACAGAATATACACATGAAATATATACCCATTAATATATACAAGCCCAATACGTACAAAATATATACACAATAAAATACAGAATATATACAAAATAACATATACTATAAAATACAGAATATATACAAAAATATATACATTAAAATACAGACTTTATATACACACAATAAAACACAGAATATATATACATATTAAAACTCAAAATATATAGATAATATGCAGATAAATAGTGTAAAATAAATGTTTTTGTTCTGTGAGCTAAATACAATATTTTCAGGAAGTAATTCAAAATATTAAATGTAACACATAAACATTAACATACATAAACATACATAGTTTACTTAAAACACCTATTTTTAGAGTAAGTAGAGTAGTTATTTTTGTTGTTATTGTTATTAGGGATTTATAACACATGCATAAACACTGAATATGAATGTTTATATCGAGCCATGCCTGATTTTTAATTTATTTAATTTATTTGTCTCAGGAAGTGCAAGATGACGTCCATAGCTACCACATGCATTTATACATTCCATAGTTCATTCATAAATATCCCTCTTACTGTTTATTAGCCTTAACTTACATGTGCACACTGCACTTTACACTGCACATTAAATCTGCATACGGCCCATGCTTCACATAAACCTTTTTAGACAAGTAATAAAACAAAAAGATTGACATGTGAATGAGAATAAATAAATCAATAAATAAATAATACCAATAATAATAATAATAATAATAATAATAATAATAATATATAAATAAAACCAAAAATTGAAGAAAAGCTAAATAAATAAATAAATAAATGAAGATACTACAAATGAATAATAATAAATATTAAATAATAGAAAATAATATAATAAAATAATAAATAAAAGAAATCATAGAAAAAAAATAAACGTCATGACAGGAAATTATTAACATTAACTGTTTCTGTGTGTGTGTGTGTGTGTGTGTGTTTAAGAGAGTTGTAATTGCAGAGGGAGATTTCTGTGTAATGTCAGTGATGGGTGGAGCAGTTGGTGGTTGGGTGGTGGGTCTCAGTGTATCTGCTGTTCCACTGTAGTTTCTTTAACTCATATTCTACACAGATTACACTGAAGCAGTGCTGGGCAAATACCTCCTGCAGAATCCAGACAATCCTACAATCCACCACAAGACGCAAAAATACCTTCAGAGCAAAAGTGAAACTGGATGAAAGCACATTACATCAGCACTGAGCGCATGTGAGGTACAGCCTATTGTCCCCAAGCTTCTCTGTGGTCATCTGGGCCTTTGTGCTGCCTATCACGTCAGACTGTGGTCCTTCCCGTCTCTGAGGAGCACCACTTGAGCCATATGGGGGGATTCAGACCGAGAGAAAGTTGAAAGGGGGTCTCTGGATGGTGTCCTTTCAGGCCTTCTGTCGCTCAGCCCTCCCCTGCTCCACACACAATGAGAGAGTGCAGGGGACGCATATTCAGCAGTCGAATGGCCGGAAGACGGTGAGGCAGAAGAAGCGGATGGAGAGTGGGGTTTATTTTCGAGCTTCAGATGAATCGTGGTGGGGATACCATCAGACGACGTAGTACTGGGTGTTTAATCAAGTCTAGACCTCCTCAGAAAAGGCCTGAAATTAAAAATTGACATGTCCAAATGTTTGGGGACACCCCTATAAGTTGCACCCACACACAGCTTGTCTAGTCACTGTGGAGAAGAAGTACTGCCAATACAATAGGACTCTCTGGAGCAGATCAACATCATGACCCTATGCCAGGCGTGGGCTAGTAGAGGGGTATGAAGCAGCTGTGGAGCTGTGGAGCAGTGGAAGAACTGTGTTCTCTGTAACACTTCTAAGATGGGATGAGTTGGGGATGATGAGGTGGAGCAGTGATCACCATCCCCCATCCTGACCTCACTAACGCTCTGGTCGCAGAATGCAATCAAATCCTCACAGCAATGCTCCTCCTCCAAAATCTACTAGAAAGTCTTTCTCTCTGGACAGTAGAGACAGTTACTCCAACAAAAGCAGGATCAGCTCTTTTTAATACCCTTGATTAAAAAAAAAAACACTAAATGAGCAGGTGTCCCAATACTTTTGTCATTTTCCACAATAAACCAAGCTCCATAAATGGCTGGCCCTCTCCTAAACATGACTGGGCTGATGGACTGCTAGTGATGCCTGCTAACAGTTGGGTCATTCTGGGCAGCTGTGTCACAGCCAGGCAAGCCACAGATTAGCCGTTAGAAAAGGAGGAAAGAAAACTGCAGTTATCGAAAACACCCTTTCCTTTCCAGCCCAGCGTCTGAGAGCAGTGGCTGCGGTTCGTTCAGGGCTGGCGGCAAATTTCAAAAATGCACTTTTCAGCCAATCACCAGCTGTGTCATCCACAAGGCACTGGCCCTGGCCTTTAACATGACAGCCCTCTGTGATCACACTTCCTATATTCACCTTGCGAAAGACCTGAACCCACTTCGGGACACTGGGCCTGAGAAAGTGTGTCACACACACACACACACAGAAACACACACACTGTGGGCAGAGATGTGCTGTTGCAAATCAGACTTGCCAACTTCCTGTTGTGAATGTGAATGTGGCAGTGGGCTCCGATAGGGCACCCACACAAACTCGTGGTGAAACATGTGACTTTCTTTTTTTTGCAGATCCTCAGGTTCTCAGGGTCACACAGACACGTGGAGATAAACAGCAGCCTGCGCTCTGAAGCGCTAATGAACGAATGCTAGAGTTCAGGGTAGCAATTAACCTTCGAGACCTGAGACTTAGACCAAGATCTTTTTAAATTCAGCCCGGTTCAATTCAAATTTATTTATCTAGCCTTACTCCACTGTCGCAGAGTCGGAGGGTCTAGGGTAGGGTTGCCACCTTTCAGAAATGAAAATAAGGGACGCCCACCACAGCTCCTCTGGGCCATGACAGCCACGGGCCCGACTACGAACATTTTTAATCTAGGAAATGTATATATATATATCCATACAGTCGGGCCCGTAGCTGTATATATATATATCCATTTCCTAGATTACAAATGTTCGTAGTCGGGCCCGTAGCTGTATATATATATATATATATATATCCATTTCCTAGATTACAAATGTTCGTAGTCGGGCCCGTAGCTGTATATATATATATATATATATCCATTTCCTAGATTACAAATGTTCGTAGTCGGGCCCGTAGCTGTATATATATATATATATATTTCCATTTCCTAGATTACAAATGTTCGTAGTCGGGCCCGTAGCTGTATATATATATATATATATCCATTTCCTAGATTACAAATGTTCGTAGTCGGGCCCGTAGCTGTATATATATATATATATCCATTTCCTAGATTACAAATGTTCGTAGTCGGGCCCGTAGCTGTATATATATATATCCATTTCCTAGATTACAAATGTTCGTAGTCGGGCCCGTATATATATATATATATATATATATATATATATATATATATATATATATATATATATCCATTTCCTAGATTACAAATGTTCGTAGTCGGGCCCGTAGCTGTATATATATATATATATATATATATCCATTTCCTAGATTACAAATGTTCGTAGTCGGGCCCGTAGCTGTATATATATATATATCCATTTCCTAGATTACAAATGTTCGTAATCGGGCCCGTAGCTGTATATATATATATATATCCATTTCCTAGATTTAAAATGTTCGTAGTCGGGCCCGTAGCTGTATATATATATATATATATATATATATATATATATATATATATATATATATATATACATTTCCTAGATTCAAAATGTTTGTAGTCGGGCCCATAGCTGTATATATATATATATATATATATATATCCATTTCCTAGATTACAAATGTTCGTAGTCGGGCCCGTAGCTGTATATATATATATGAATATTAAATAAATGATCATTCATTCGACTTTAAAAACTCAACATCCTAAACAATCAATCAAACCACAACAGTCTACTAAAATAAGCTTTGCCCATTTGACCCAGTTTGACCCAATTTGGCTTGTAATCATCTCCACTGACGCTGACCTTTTATGGAAATACGCTACAAACTTGGTTCAATACGGGACGCAACATTTTTAGTGCAATTAATGACGATTCTGTATTTTCGGGACGGGTGGCAACCCTAGTCTAGGGGTCAAACCTCTTTAGAGTGAGCCAATGGTGACAGAGCAAACTCCTACAGATCCAGAGGAACCTTGAGAGGAACCAGTCCTCCTTTGGTCGACCTTTCCTCTCTTAAATGCTACAGTGTTCGTTCACATTCGCAGCATTTGTCTAATGCCTCGTGTCCAGAGCTCTTCTATGAGAATCATATTACACAGGGCTTACCTGAGGCCTCTCAGGGTAGATTTACTCTGGTCCGAATCAGTTGAGGAACTTGGAGCGTTTCCCCTCGGTTTGGTTCCAAGGTCACCAAAATGTGAGTATTAAGCCCCCCAGCATTGAGCTGTGGAGCAGTGGAAGAGCTGTGCTCTCTGGAGTGATGGATGGCGGGATGAGTTGGGTACAACATCCTGACCTCAATAACGCTCTCCACAGCAATGCTTCTCCAAAATCTTCTCTGGACCGTAGAGACAGTTACTCCCAACAAAAGCAGGATACACTCTATTTAATCCCTCTAATTTTAGAAGAAACAGTGAATGAGCAGGTGTCCCAATACTTTTGTCAATTCAGTGTATTTATCTTCTAATGAGGTTTATAATCTGATAACTTCTCTTACTAAATTGCTAGTGTAGATGCTAGCATTAACCTCTGAGAAAACACTAACACTAAAAGGCTAGTGCTCATGCTTGCATGCTAACTCTAGCAATTAGCAAAAGATTTAAGACTACAGACCAGGATTATCCTCTTCTAATCTGATAACCTTCTTCTCTAAAATGCTTGCTGTCATGCTAGCATGCTGAGATTTTCCTCTATTTAGATCTAGAAAGTGACTTAACCTCGCTACAATGTTAGTGCGTGACCTAGAATGCTAACGCTAGCAATTAGCATGGAAGATCCCAGATCATAAAGCAAAACGATCCTCTCCTAATTAGCTGCTAAAAGCAGTTCAGCTCTAATCTCATAACTTTCCTCACCAACAGGAAGGACTTTCACTCGGGGTGAAAAAAGACATGCTGTGTTTTAGTAGCCCTCACACAGAGTGCCTCACCGCAGGAGAGGTCAAGAGGGCACTGGGTGTTTGACCCTTACAAGAGCTTTGTGAGAGCAAAATCCAGCCATATCCCCAGCATAACGAGCCGAGCTGTGTAATAACTAACGCTACTGACCGAGATCTTTCTCTTAAGTTTCCCCTAATCACAGTGTACTTCTCTAGTTCTAAAAATATGAAACTGATATTAGAACGGTTCATCACGTGCCTTTTATAGCTCCACTTTTAACCCCTGAAACTGTAAAGATCTGTATGTGGGTTAACACTACGGTTCCTCATTCACAACCACAGAACTGACTCTCAGGTTTCCCAATCATTTCTAAATAATCCACCATAGATACTGTACAATCCATAGGAAATACTGAATAATTCATAATGGATACTCAATGGGTTATAGTATATTCTAAATAATTCATAATAGATACTGAATAATTCATAATGGATCATCAGTACTTTATAGTATATTCTAAATAATTCATAATAGATACTGAATAATTCATAATGGATCATCAGTACTTTATAGTATATTCTAAATAATTCATAATAGATACTGAATAATTCATAATGGATCATCAGTACTTTATAGTATATTCCGAATAATTCATAATAGATACTGAATGATTCATTATGGATCATCAGTACTTTATAGTATATTCTGAATAATTCATAGTAGATACTGAATAATTCATAATGGATCCTCAATACTTTATAGTATATTCTGAATAATTCATAATAGATACTGAATAATTCATAATGGATCATCAGTACTTTATAGTATATTCTGAATAATTCATAATAGATACTGAATAATTCATAATGGATCCTCAGTACTTTATAGTATATTCTGAATAATTCATAATAGATACTGAATAATTCATAATGGATCATCAGTACTTTATAGTATATTCTGAATAATTCATAATAGATACTGAATAATTCATAATGGATCCTCAGTACTTTATAGTATATTCTGAATAATTCATAATAGATACTGAATAATTCATAATGGATCCTCAGTACTTTATAGTATATTCTGAATAATTCATAATAGATACTGAATAATTCATAATGGATCATCAGTACTTTATAGTATATTCTGAATAATTCATAATAGATACTGAATAATTCATAATGGATCCTCAGTACTTTATAGTATATTCTGAATAATTCATAATAGATACTGAATAATTCATAATGGATCATCAGTACTTTATAGTATATTCTGAATAATTCATAATAGATACTGAATAATTCATAATGGATCCTCAATACTTTATAGTATATTCTGAATAATTCATAATGGATACTCAATGGGTTATAGTATATTCTAAATAATTCATAATAGATACTGAATAATTCATAATGGATCATCAGTACTTTATAGTATATTCTAAATAATTCATAATAGATACTGAATAATTCATAATGGATCATCAGTACTTTATAGTATATTCCGAATAATTCATAATAGATACTGAATAATTCATAATGGATCATCAGTACTTTATAGTATATTCTGAATAATTCATAATAGATACTGAATAATTCATAATGGATCCTCAGTACTTTATAGTATATTCTGAATAATTCATAATAGATACTGAATAATTCATAATGGATCATCAGTACTTTATAGTATATTCTGAATAATTCATAATAGATACTGAATAATTCATAATGGATCCTCAATACTTTATAGTATATTCTGAATAATTCATAATGGATCCTCAATACTTTATAGTATATTCTGAATAATTCATAATAGATACTGAATAATTCATAATGGATCATCAGTACTTTATAGTATATTCTGAATAATTCATAATAGATACTGAATAATTCATAATGGATCCTCAGTACTTTATAGTATATTCTGAATAATTCATAGTAGATACTGAATAATTCATAATGGATCCTCAATACTTCATAGTATATTCTGAATAATTCATAATGGATACTCAATACTTTATAGTATATTCTGAATCATTCACAGTAGATACTAAATAATTCAGAATGAATACTAAAGAGTCGATACGGAATACGTCTTATTGAGTATGCAATCATTCATAGTTGACACTACATTATTTATAGTAAATACTGATTCATTTATATTGGATATTAAATATTTAATTGTGGATATTCAGTAATTCATAATGGTTATGGTATAATTCCTAGTGCATGATTATGGTTCATAGCCGATACTAAACATGTCATAGTAATTACTGAATAATTCATAATGGATGCCTATACTACTCAATATTTTTTTAGTATATTTGGAATAATTCAATAATTCATAGTAGATACTAGATAATTAATAGTAAACACTTAATAATTCATAGTGGATACTGAGTATTTCATGGTGGATCCTCAATAGTTCATTATAGTTACTGAATAATTCACAGTGGATACTGAGTAAGTCATAGTGGATACTGAATAATTTAAAGAGGAAATTGAGTAATTCATGGTAGTTACATACAGTACAGTATGTACTGAACAGGTTGTGGTGTGTACTGGGAATTGTACTCATTTGCATGTAGTTTTTGTACCTTTTTTTAACATTTAGCTTTTTTTAGTTCAGTATTTTGTCTCTACCTTTACTTTAACTCTGTACTGCTGTAGTTTCAGCAGCAGGCCTGGTGCTGGAGTTGGTTTTAGGCCCCTCTGGTAATGAGTGTGAGTTTTTTAACTAATGCAGGGTGAGAAGAGATTTCAGAAAGCCACCCGGCCACAAGCTCACGCTCCCACCCATGTAGGAAAGGGAGGGGAAAAGGTGCTTGGCAAAGATAAGGAAAAAGTTTGTTCTCGAAAAAAAAGTGATTGTTGAAACGGTAAAAGTTCCTACAGTTATTTAAACACACAGT
>NC_132885.1:1623521-1686021 GCF_030463535.1 Salminus brasiliensis
AACAGTGAATAAGCAGGTGTCCCAATACTTTTGTCTATTCAGTGTATGCCTGTTAACTGTGTGTAACTGTTAACTATGGTCATAAACCAGTCAACTGTGAATGTGTCTGTCAGGTTAAACAGAGCTGAAAGTGAGGAACCCTGTTTTAGTAGAACTTCCCTCTTGGAGAAGGTCCAGAACTGACTGTGACCGTATGTGACCGTAGGCCGTAATGAAGCCTTGGCGCAGCACCTTCTCAGCCTCTTAATAAACACTCCTGTGTGATTTACACAGCCTGGCGCTCTGAAGTGAGTGTGTGCGCTGAGGAGTTATGTGATCTTACACGAGAAACACATAAAAGCACATCAAAATTCCTGCTTGTCGTCGTCTTTCGCCACACATATGACACGCCGCCGCCTCCCCGAGTCGGCAGAACAGGAGGTGGTGTTCATTACTCCCTGGAGGCGGCCGCTGCAGCGGATCACTCTCGCACAATGGCCGAGCAGAGCCGGCTGCAGAACGAGGACAAATAACACAGTCTAGGCCCTTCGTGTTCCTTCATGTACATCAGCATTTCATGTGCTGGGTGTAAATGAGAGAATATCTGTATCAGCTAACGCAGCTGACTCACCCCGACGACCCCGTATCAGATATCAAAGAGCCGCGACGCCGGCGGCCTCATATCTGCTCTGCTAATCGGCACTAGGTCTCATGCTGGAGATCACAGGCCCAGCCCAGTCATCACTCACTGATCCTTAAAGTAAGATTTACACAGACACCCACCCTCACACACACACACACACACACACAGTTGTCTTTCTTTTACACTGAAGGCTAATGTAGCTGAAAGGTAATGCTTGGCTATTAGCATTGTGCTAAGTGCAGGCTTAAGTCAGCACGGTGTGTGGAGGTGTTCAGTAATCTCAAATAGACCTGACACTGCAAGACTCACTGTTACCTATAATAATAATAACAATAATAATAATAACAACAACAATAATAATAACAATAATAATAATAACTGAGCTGAAGTTCGGCAACAGCAGTAAAACAAATGAACCAACAGTAAATTCCTGAATTTTAGTGAAAGTGGAGGAAATTCTAGGTGGGAGGTCAAAAAAAAGAAAAAGACCATGCAGTAAGTCATTATTTCAGGAAAACAACAAAATCACAGTAAAATACAAATTTATTTCAGGAAAACAGGCTTATATTATAAAATAATGAGATAATTTAAATATGGTTTAAAACAAAACTTCATTATTTAAAGTATAATAAGTCTTTAGTTCAGAAAATCAAACAAATGAGTCATTATTTCAACAAAACAGACGAAATCCCTTGATACTAAGTTATTATTTCATTAACAGCGTCTCTTGAAGAATGTCTTTAAAGGATTTATGTTCTATATATGTATCTACATAGAACCAAAAAATCATGAGAAAAAGAGGCTAATAAATTTGTTACAAATACATTTTAACTGGGCTGGGCTGAAATATTGGAAAAATAGAAGCAAAATAATTCTTTTTTTATTTTAAGAAAAACTGGCTTAAATAATAAAATAATGAGAAAATAAGTCAATTTATAGCAACATACTTCATTATTTAATAAAAACAGACCAAAATCACAGTAAAATAAATCTATATATCAGAAAACAATCAAACATTGCAAGAAAACAAGAAACCATTATTTCAGGAACAGCGACCAAAATCATCAAAGTCATTATTTTAACAATCTGGGCTGAAATGAGTCATTTCAAGCAAACAGGCCAAAATCACAGTAAAATAAATCTCTATTACTTTAATAAATTTCAGAAAAACAATCAAACATTGCAAGAAAACAAGAAACCATTACTGATGAAAATCCCAATAATGTCATTATTTTAACAAGCTTTGCTGAAATAATGGGAAATTAAGTCACATCAAGGCCAAAATCCCAACAACACCACAGCTCATTATTCCAGCAAAACAGACTAAAATCACAGCAATGTATTTTTAGTTAGTTAACTTAAAACAGCATGCTTCATTATTTAATGACAACAGACCAAAAACACAGCAAAATAAATCTTTATTTCAGAAAAACAATCAAACATCCCAGAAAAGCAGAAAACCATTATTTCAGGAACTGCGACCAAAATCCAAAGAAAATAAATCATTATTCCAACAAAACTGATGAAAATCCCAATTATAAGTCATTATTTTACAAACTGGGCTGAAATATTGAAAAATAAGTAATTTCAAACAAACTCATAAAATCACAGAAAATAATCTAATACAATCAATTTTATTAAAGAAAACTGGCTTAAATCATAAAATAATGAGATAATAAGTCATAACAACAATATAATATATAACAAGTTATAACAACATACTTCATTATTTAGTTAAAACTGACCAAAACCCTAGTCAAATACATATTTATTTCAGAAAAACAATCAAACATGGCAAGAAAACAAGAAACCATTATTTCAGCAACAGCGACCAAAATCATTATTCCAACAAAACTGATGAAAATCCCAATAATAAGTCATTATTTTACAAGCTGGGCTGAAATATTGGTAAAATAAATCATTTCAAACAAACAGGCCAAAATGACAGCAAAATAATTCATCTTTTTTCAGCCATAAATCATAAAATAAGGAGAAAATAAGTCAATTTATAACAACATACATCATTATTTAATAAAAACAGATCCAAACCACAGTAAAATAAACATTGCAAGAAAACAAGAAACCAGTATTTCCATTATTTCAGGAACAGGGACCAAAATCCCTAGAATTCCAACAGAACTGATGAAAATTCTGTCCTTATTTTAACAAGCTTTGCTGAAATAATAGGAAAATAAGTCATGTCAAGAAAACAGGCCAAAATCTCACAGCTCACAATTCCAGCAAATATCATGAAAATGAAGCCATTATTTCATCAAAAGGTTGAAAATGATGTGGAAATGAATCATTATTTTAGTCTGAAACCTCCGACTCGTTAGACTGGCTCATGTGAAAGCTGTGTTTCAGCACCGGCCCCCTCCGGAGAGCCCACCTCTGCTCCTCTCAGGTCCAGCGCTGACTGAAAGCGATTACAGACTAAACATCACTTACTGAAGTGCTGAGGCAAAGAGAGGGAGCTGCTTCCAGCTGGAGTCTGATAACACACACATGCTCCGTTAATGCACCCGGGACCGCTGCTCACACAGCACCTCAGTGGAGCTGACCTGGGATCAGATGCCTGCCCTGCCTGAGTGCTGAGAATGAGTCCGTTCACTCCCAGCAACAAGGGTTCTGCACCCTCAAGGGTTCTTCAAGGGTTCTTCACACACGTACAGGGGCAGTGGTGAGAGCACTGGGTTATTGATCACAGGGTTGTGGGTTCGATACCCAGCTACCCTGACCTGCCACTGTTGGGCCCTTGAGCAAGGCCTTACAGCCTCTCTGCTCAGGGGATGACCCCTGGCTTGCAGAGCTGGGATATGCATGTATACAATTTTATGCATCCTGCATAAATGGTTCTTGGTTCTTTTCCTGGTTAAAGGTTCTCTAAGGAACTTTTGAAATGTCTATTGGTGCAAAGCTTTTTTTTCAGACCCTTTTTTTGGAGTTTATGTTTATATAAACCCTAAAAATGGGTTTCTTTTCTGCATGAATGCAATGGTTATATTTATAAAAACATGGAATCTAGAACCAGAATGACTGAAAGAACCTCTTAAACGCTTCAGTAGAACAGCTTATACATCAAAGCCACAAACCCAGACCACCTTACACCTTCGCCATGTGCAGACTACCTGTGAATGCACAGTGAGGACAGGTGAGGCCCTACCTGAGTCTGAGATTTGCTTGTTTGTTTGTTCCTCTGTTGTTCTGGAGACTCGTTATCGCCCCAGTACAGAACAAAAGCCCGTATAGTGTACTTTACACCGCACGTTTACAGCTTTACACTAGATTTTGCACCATTAAAACAGGGGTTCTTCACTGTACTTTAATGTTATTTACTGAAATAAGTGGTTCTATGAAGAGCTGTGACAACAGCTGGCTATTTTCTGGCTCAGTTGGTCTCTCTGGTCTCTCTGTGCAGTGGTAAGCTCTTGTCTGTGCTTTTAAAGGCTACTGTTGCTGCTAGAAGAACCTTTTTAATACTATATAGAACCCTAAATGTTGACACTGAATCATTATGTTGTACATAAGCACTTAACATAAAACAGGGTTCCTCAAGGGTTCTTCACTGAAGGCTGAAGTGGTTATACACATATTATATATACATATACGGAACCATGACAACTCAAAGAACCTTTTGAAGACTTGATGAACCCTCTCGTTTACGGTTCTCTTAAAATGTATCTTTAAAAAAGCTATCGGTGCAAATCAGAGCAGTACTGTATAGAACCCGTTCTGCTTAAAGTGTATATTTTACATAGACCTTTAAAAAAGGCTCTTAAATAGTTCTGTAGGAAAGGCAATTAGAACCATGAAAACTCAAAGAACCATTTAAATGGTTCATTTCCTGGTTAAAAGGTTCTCCACATACAGTGAACCTTCCATATATGGTTCTCTAAAGAACATTTAATGGTTATTGTTGCAATTTAAGGTTTAAATGTACTTAACTAAAAAAAAAGGTTCTTTAAGGGTTCTTTACCGAAAACAAACGGCATATTCTCTACATACACAGAGCCATTAGGACTCCTTTTGGCTTCCCTCTGAATGCTTAAATGGAACAAGGAGAACCTCTTGTAAATGGTTCTCTAAAGAACCTTATTAAAGGCTATTGTTGCATTCAGTACTACAAAGCAGTCCTGAGTAGAACCCTTCTTGCTTGAGGTGCATATTTCACATAAACCCAGAAAAAGTAAAGGGTTCTTAATTGTTCTTTAGTAAAGGCAGTGGTTTTATAAAGAACCATAAAAACTTAGAACCTTGGTTCATTTCCTGATTAAATGGTTCTATGTACAATGAAAAACGTTTCTAAGTGGTTCTTTAAAGAACTTATTGGTGCAAGTCAGAGGCATTTTTTACAGTATATATGGAACCTTTTCTGGAGTTTACAGTTATATAAACCCTAAAAGAAGGTTCTTCAAGGGTTCTTTGCTGAATGCAATGGTTTTATTTATGAAAGACATAAGACATAACATATGGAACCATAATATCTTAAGGAACCTTGAACAGAAGAACCTTATATGTCAAATAACCTTTTTTGGTGCTATGTAGATGCATACATATATATAAATATATATCTAGAACATAAACCCTTTAAATACATTCTTTAAGAGATCTTCTTTGAAGGCCACAGTTCTATAAGATGACCTTTTTGGTACTATATAGAACCTTATTAAGTGCTAATGTTATATATATACCCTCAAAACCAGGGTTCTTTAGGTGTTTGTACACAGTAAATATGGAACCCTGAAAACTTAAGGGAACCTTGATGTGGTTAAATGGTTCTTCTCAAGAATCATTTTTATTATTTTTTTATTTATTTATGTTTTCAAATATTAAATATCTTTCAAAAGTGGTTCTAGATAATACCCTAAAGTTGTTCCTCTGTTCTAAAATCCAAATAACCCTTCGGTTCTCTGGAGAACCCAACTTGTTTTCTATTAAAAACATGTTACATATGAAGGTGTTCTTATTTTTAGAACAAGGCCGATTTCAGGAAATGCACCGAGGGTCTGCTCAGCCTGCCCTCATGACTCCACACACGACATGGGTGGGCGTGGCCTTGCGACCGTTGAAACTCCACCCACAGTCTATATAATGAGCTGTTTTCACCCCACCTCCACACAGGAGGATTACTCTCTCTCTCTCACTCTCTCACTCAGTCTCTCTCTCTCTCTCCCACTCACACACTCAGAGCTCTGGTCTTCAGCACCATGGCTTTCTATGATGTAAGTAGAGTTTTACTCAGATTTCTGGTTCAGCTGATCTGAGATCAGCCTCTTTCATTTCTGCTCAGCTTTGATTAGTCTGTCCTGCTGCAGTTTTTTGAGGGGGGGGGGGTCGGTTTGTGCTCATTCATGAACATCTGGATGAGTGAGAAATGAGAAAAGTCCTGTAAACTGAGCTTGAGCTGCAGTGTCTGGCTGGTGGAGATGTTTCAGGGGGGAGGTTTTCTGTAAAGTGTGCTTTTTGAGGAGCGTTGAGGAGCCTCCACGGATGGGAGGCATTTTTGTGGTCAGCCAACCTGTTTTGGTGCATTTTTGAAAGTCAGTTCTGGCGGGTTTATGCTTAAAGCCCTGTGCTCTAAAGACAATTGGATGGTTTTAGAAAACGTGTAGAAGCTTTTGTTGAGTGTTTATGGCTGTATTTGTGTATCTCCACCAATCTAAATGTATATATGGAGACATACAGATGTGCACCACAGCTGTTAGACAATAGAAGAAAATTTTATTTTTGTTGTTTTTATTCATTTAATAGAAAATTAAAGTCAAATTTGGTTCTAGAATGGGTTCTCCATCTCCTACAGCTTCGTAGGAGAAGCTTCGGTATCTGCACCCAAACCTCAACCTTCTCTGATATCAGTGTATTGGAGCTCTCTAACTCTTGCCTCTCTCTCTGTTTCTTGCAGCACATCATGTTAGACTACGACGGCAACGCCACTGAAGGCTCTGGAATGATGGACGATGTGGAGGGGCTGTGCGACATTGCCATCAGCCACAGCTTCCAGAAGATCTTCCTTCCCACCGTGTACGGGATTATCTTCCTCCTAGGCGTAGTGGGGAACGGCCTGGTGGTGCTGGTGATGGGCTTCCAGAAGAAGTCGACCAACATGACGGACCGGTACAGGCTACACCTCTCGGTGGCAGACCTGCTGTTCGTTCTCACCCTCCCCTTCTGGGCGGTGGATGCCGCCAGCACGTGGCGCTTCGGGGGTTTCCTCTGCGTGGCTGTCAACATGATTTACACGGTGAACCTCTACAGCAGCGTGCTGATCCTGGCCTTCATCAGCCTGGACCGCTACCTGGCCGTGGTGAGGGCCACCAACAGCCAGGCTACCCGGCGGCTGCTGGCAGAGAGGGTGATCTACGTAGGCGTGTGGCTTCCGGCGACTCTGCTGACCGTGCCGGACCTGGTGTTCGCCAAGGTCCAGAGCACGGGCCTGAGGGACATCTGCGAGAGGATCTACCCGCAGGAAGGCAACACGGTGTGGAAAGCCGCCTTCCGCTTCCAGCACATCGTGGTGGGCTTCGTCCTGCCCGGGCTGATCATCCTGATCTGCTACTGCGTGATCATCTCCAAGCTCTCCAAGGGCTCCAAGGGCCAGGCGCTGAAAAGGAAGGCGCTGAAGACCACCATCATCCTCATCCTGTGCTTCTTCGTCTGCTGGCTGCCGTACTGCGCCGGCATCCTGGTGGACACTCTGATGATGCTCAACGTGATCTCTCACAGCTGCTACCTGGAGCAAAGCCTGGAGAAGTGGATCTTCGTCACCGAGGCGCTGGCCTACTTCCACTGCTGCCTCAACCCCATCCTGTACGCCTTCCTGGGGGTGAAGTTCAGCAGGTCCGCCCGCAACACGCTCACCGGCAGCAGCAGGTCCAGTCACAAGATCCTGACCAAGAAGCGAGGCGTCATTTCCTCGGTGTCCACGGAGTCCGAGTCTTCGAGCGCCCTGTCCAGCTAACATATATTCCAACATACACTCTTTGCCAAAGACCAGGAGGACTAAGCTTTGAAAACTAAGGACTTTACTACACTGTATATAGTTCGTAAACACTTCGTAAGACCTTATTTAATCTTTTTAAGACCTTTTTTAAAACTCCCAACGTCCGCAGACTGAGCCTTTACCTGCAACCCGTGCCTTTTCAAGCCAGGCAGAGCTCCAGCCTACTCTAGACATTGCAACCGCATTGGCAGCCCGACTGCTCTGCTCGCCGTTTCCAAACCAGGACGCCTCAGGATGTAAATTATTTGTACATAAACACGTTTTGAGTTGTACATTGTGTGTATATGTGTGTGTGTGTGTAGGCACTTAACTTTTGCTGTTCACAGAGATAGGCTTTTTTATTTATTAGAAGAGAAGGAGAAACGGTAGCTCACACTGAATCTGTCTTGTATGTTTGCTGATTTTTTCCACTGTAATAAACATCTTCCTTAACTGATCTCTGAATTGGTGTCATCAACTCTTCACCTCACCTCACAAAGCTGCTGACCATGTAACTCCACAACCACCACCACCCCCCACCTCCTCCCCCCAATTGCCAATCAACACACACACACACAAGCTCAGCTCACACCAACTGCTGGGTGGGGGGAAGGTGACCTGTTGTGAAGGTTTCCAACACAAAAGCTCCACCTGATGTGACAGCTCGTGAGCAGAATGGCTGAGGAGAGGCTGTAATTTAAGAACATCTGTGCTGTTTAACATCCTCAGAGACAGGGAGATATGGGACACCGTAAACTTACAGACGGACAGAAGGCCCGGATCGGCCTCCCCGGGGGACGCCCGTCTGTCGTCTTGGGTTACGGACGTGCTCTAACTTCAAAGCTCAGATCTGCTCAGGTTTGATTAGGAGATGAAATTGGGCTGAAATGCAAGTACAGCAAATCTCAAAGTTTACTTTAGCGCTCTTTAGGGTTCTCTGAGATGGTTCTTAAAGAAAAGATTCACTAGGGGGCCCTGCGATTTCTTCAGACTTCTTCAGATTGGTGGAGAACCTTTTACAGATGGTTCTGTATCAGAACCAAAAGGGTTCCTCTATTGTTGCAGAGTGTACAGAGTCTTAAATGTCTTAAAAACCAAAGCATACAACCAAAGCATACAACAGCCACGGTGGGGTCTGGGAAACCACCAGGGGTCCCATGACGTATAAACAGGAGGTCCACATTGTTTTCATCTGACCCATTATAAACTATAAGCAATAAAAGAGCCGCAGATGGGTTCCTTAAGACAATTGTGGTTCTCTAAAGCCATGGTTATCAAAGTGGGACGACTGCCCTGTTTTAAACTAAAACCTAGTTTTATTTCATGTTCATTAAACTAATTAAGTCCAGCTAAAAGTTTTCACACTCACTTCACACATCATTTTTCACATTTTCTTTCACAAAACTTTGAAGCGAGTCAATTTGACCCACATTTTGACCCACACTGGTTCTCTAGATTGGTGGAAACCCTTCCGCAGATGCTTTGCCCTGCTTTAAACCTAAACCGGTCAGTCAGTAGACTGGTATGTCCTCTCAAAATGCTCTGTTCAAGGTTCTAGAAAACAAGGCCATGAAGCTAGTTCAGGTTCTAGATTACACTGACATCACAAAGGAGCTTTCCACATCTGCAAAAAAAGGTATTATCCCCTATATATAAACTAAAATATATGTTTTTGTGGTGTTTAGACCCTAAAACCTGCAGCAAACTTTGTAAAAACATCTGATTAATGATGCAAAAAAGAGCTCAGCCCCTGCATAGCTGAATCTACAACAACAACAGGGCTCTTCAAGGGTTCGATAGCAAAGGCAATAGCTCTGTATAGAGCCAAGACAACTCTCTTAATGGCTCTTTGTCTGGCTAACCCTGCTGTTATATTCAACTGGGAGTAACAGCGGTAACGTTCCCAGGTAAAACCGACCCATGTTTTACTATATTTAACAATCCAAAAGTAGTTATTTCTATACATGTTATATTTAGCTCAATTAATGTAAATATAAGCCATATTTAGTGTATTTAACATTGTCACACCTTATGGTTTATGGTTTATATATAATACTTCATAAATGACAAACACAAAAAGTTAAATTAAGTTAAATTAAAGTTTACATTTTATTATTTAGACCATTTTATTATTGACCAGAACAGTATGGGTGTAATGTCAACACTCATTGACATACATAATATAAACTCATTAAATCATTAAGTCGTTTTCTATTTATATTCTTTTTATTTTATTTTATGTCAATTACACTAATTAAGCTTTTAAACAGGTCAATTTGACCCACAATGCAACAGGAGGGTTCACTGGTTCTCCAGATGGTGGAAACCCTTGTGCAGATGATTCTACATGTATACACACTTTTTAAACTGGCTTTACGAAGCACCAAAAGGGGTTCCAGGATTATCTCCAGCCAAAGACCCTTTTGGGACATTTAAACAGGGGGTTCATGTGTTGTTTGGTTTGAGTAAAAGCCAACAGAAACATGATATTAGAGAAGCCCACCTTACTGAAACCATCATTCATAAAACCTCGGTCAGTCTGACTGAGTGAGACCAGTGACAGTAGAACAGAATGAGATCTGTCTCACCTCAGATATTCAACAAAAGCCTCATTAAATAAATATAATCATAATAATGGGCCCCTGGCTGCAGTTTGAGAACCCCTGCCTTTGAAGAACCTTTCAAATGGGTGCTCGAGTAAAGAACAAATGATGCAAGTGGGAAGAAGTTTGGAGGGTTGGTAGAACCTGGACATAATACAGAGGTTGTACAGCAGTTTATGGCTGTAGGCCAGATTATAGTTTCTAACTATTACAGTATGTGGAGGTTCTTCACACCTTATTCAGGTTCACGCATCTCATTTGCAAAACAATGGACCTGTAAAGAGTCCTCTATTTTAAGTGGTTGTTTTTTTTTGTTTGTTTTTTTTTTTTTGGGGGGGGGGGGGCGCAACAATGGTGCTTCTATGGTAAAGAGGCACAGTTGGTTGGTGGAGCTGTTCACTGATTTGAGAAGCAACACCAGCATCATATTAGAGAATAACCATGTTTAAACTCAGTATTTTGGTGTTTGTTTGATGTTGCCGCTTCATTCATATATTTATTCATTTTAGTTTTTAAGTCATAATTTAATTAAGTCATTAATGAATCTACAAACATCTTAGCCAACGATTATGAAACATCTGGGAAGTGCTAGAGGCTTCCACCCTAAATATTTGGGTCTACATTGTGAGCTTGTACACATACCCTCTAAAAAAAGGGTTCTTCATGGGTTCCTCAGTAAAGGTTACGGTCCTATATATAACCAAGACCATTTGGGTGCTTAAGTGCTTCTTTGCCTGGTTAATAACTTCTTCAGATTGGTGGAAACCTTTCACAGATGGGTTGATATGTCACCAAAAGGGTTTGACTATTGGTACAAGTTGGACGAACCCTTTTGTTTGGAGTACAGACACATTTTACTTCGATGTCAACGCAAAACCTAAAACACACAGCTGATAATAGTAAGGCTCTGGGGACCCCCAGGGGCATGTTAGGTTCATCTGACTCCATGCTACACTTTAGCAGACGCCAAAGTTGGCTGTAGTCAACAATCTATCTATCTATCTATCTGTCTGTCTGTCTGTCTGTCTATCTATCTATCTGTCTGTCTGTCTGTCTGTCTGTCTGTCTATCTGTCTGTCTGTCTGTCTATCTATCTATCTATCTATCAGTCTATCTGTCTCTCTCTCTCTCTCTCTATATATATATACATATATTGATATCTAACAATATATCTATCTATCTACATATATATATATATATATATATATATATATATATATATATATATATATATATTAATATCGATCTGTCTGTCTATCTGTTTATCTGTTAATCTGTCTGTCTGTCGGTCTGATCTGTCTGTCGGTCTGATTGATGGAATGAGTGAGGAGCTCAGAGGAGAACACAAAGGAGGAGTGTGTTGATCGTTTGGTGATCTGTCATTTGTAAGGCAGGGTGTAAAGAAGTGTGAAGCACCACCATCAGCTGCAGAGGTTGTGGATTATCTCCTGACCCCTGTCCGGAGTGTGAGCTGTGTGTTTTTCAGTTGGAAATGTGCTGGAACGGTCCAGCCGTTGTTCTGAAAGCTTCTCTAAAAGTCTGTTTCACACTCTGCTGATCTCAGCTGTGTTCGTCTCTTCAGTCTCTTAACCACTGGTGTGGAAAACAACGTCACCAAGCGGGGTTTCCGATCGGGGTGTGTGGGAATAACCCACAGCTCCACTACATCACCATCACCTCTCAAGCAGGACAGCAGTGAACATCTGCTGAAGACAAAGAAAACATACAGGAAATGCAGGCAAAAGTTTGGGCACCCCAGTCAGTAAATATTAGACTCTGAGGTAGCTCAGATTAGGCCTCACAGCTTTATTAGCTTGGTAGGTCTGTGGCTCGTGCACGGTCACCGTTAGTCAAGACCAAGTGATGCAAATCTCACAGCTTAATAAAAACTCCTCAAATGTCAGCCCAACAATCAGCAGCCATGGGCTCCTCCAAGCAGCTGCAGAGCACTCTGAACACCAACATAACTGATGCCCACAAAGCAGGAGAAGACCACACACACATGGTCACTTCATGCATCTTGAGTATCAGGATTATATCTGGATCAGGCCGAGCCACTTAAAGACACAAGTGTAAACACAGCCAGGACTCATTTACACCAGATACTAATCCCATCTCTCAAACCTCTTCAGGAGGAGCTCTGAGACGCATCTGAGCCACGTTACAGCAGTGTAAACACCTCCGTCTCGCCAAGAGACATTCCACAATCAAAACCCCTCCCAGTACAACCAAAACTCCTCCCAGTAGAACCAAGACTTCTCCCAGTAGAACCAAAACTCCTCCCAGTAGAACAAAGACTTCTCCCAGTAGAACCAAAACTCCTCCCAGTAGAACCAAAACTCCTCCCAGTAGAACCAAGACTTCTCCCAGTACAACCAAAACTCCTCCCAGTAGAACAAAGACTTCTCCCAGTACAACCAAAACTCCTCCCAGTAGAACCAAGACTTCTCCCAGTACAACCAAAACTCCTCCCAGTAGAACAAAGACTTCTCCCAGTACAACCAAAACTCCTCCCAGTAGAACCAAGACTTCTCCCAGTACAACCAAAACTCCTCCCAGTAGAACCAAGACTTCTCCCAGTAGAATTAAAACTCCCCCAGTAGAACCAAGACTTCTCCCAGTACAACCAAAACTCCTCCCAGTAGAACCAAGACTTCTCCCAGTACAACCAAAACTCCTCCCAGTAGAACCAAGACTTCTCCCAGTACAACCAAAACTCCTCCCAGTAGAACCAAGACTTCTCCCAGTACAACCAAAACTCCTCCCAGTAGAACCAAGACTTCTCCCAGTAGAACCAAGACTTCTCCCAGTAGAATTAAAACTCCCCCAGTAGAACAAAGACTTCTCCCAGTACAACCAAAACTCCTCCCAGTAGAACAAAGACTTCTCCCAGTAGAATTGAACCCCCCCCATAGAACCAATACTTCTCCCAGTACAACAAAAACTCCCCCCTAGTAGAACCAAGACTCCCCCTAGCAGAACTAAGACTCTCCCCAGTAGAACCAAGACTCCCCCTAGTAGAACCAAGACCCCCCAGTAGAACCAAGACTCCATCCTAGTAGAACCAAGACTCCCCCTAGTAGAACTAAGACTCTCCCCAGTAGAACCAAGACTCCCCCTAGTAGAACCAAGACCCCCCAGTAGAACCAAGACTCCATCCTAGCAGAACCAAGACTCCCCCCTAGTAGAACTAAGACTCTCCCCAGTAGAACCAAGACTCCCCCCTAGTAGAACCAAGACTCTCCCCAGTAGAACCAAGACTCCCCCCTAGTAGAACCAAGACTTCTCCAGATACAACCAAAACTGCCCCCAATAGAACCAAAACTTCCCCAGAAGAACCAAAACTCATCCTGGTAGAACCAAAACTTCTCCCAGTACAAACAACCTAAACACCAATAATAATTGCAGCATAATTACCAAATTTGCATATTCCATCCCACACAGCGATCGGATTTCAGTCTGACGAACTGGAGACACATTGGACTACCGAGTGTCAACACATGGCTAAAATCAAAGTGGTTTTAGATGGTTGCCAAGGAGTTCCTCTAGCATCTGTTTCCTTATACTCTTATTTTTAAAATGTGGTTGCAAGAGTGATGCTAGGAAGTTGCTAGTTCTGCTAAGTGGTTGCTATGGTGTTGCTACATGATTGCTCTAGCATCCTGCATTGCTACCTCTCAAGTATGCCAGTTTGCTTACCTTTTCATTGATCAGCTATGGTTGCTATGGTGTTTCAGATGTTTGCTAGAGTAATGCTAGGGAGTGTTTTGGGGGTGTTTTTTGCAAAGTGGCTGTTAGGTGGTTGCTCTAGCATCCATGTATCAACTGTTTCTGTGCAGATGCTATAGTGTTCCAGGTGGTTGCTAGGGTGATGCAAGGAAGTCCTTAGTGTTGCTAAGTATTTTTTTTCAGGTGATTGCTCTAGCATCCCAGATTGCCTACCCTTTCATTCATCTAGTGTGGTTGCTAGGGTGTTAATGAGTAGTTGCTAGGGTGTTCCTGATGCTTTCTATGAGGTTGAACATTACATTGATGATCGTTAACTTTTAGATCTGCAGTGTGTGATCACTGGCTGTTTGTATTGACCACTGTTTAGGGACCTGGGTCAGTGCTGGTGAAATGCTGTGAAGTAATGAAGCCTATCGCACATTAACAGAAGGAAACAGCCCGTCACTGAGCTCCATTCAGCTATTGTCTTTATTCGTCTCCACCTTCAACCCCCAACCTGTGAGTGGAGCCTCTCCTCTGCAGCTCAGGGGGAGGTTAAGGTAGAGCACATTAACCCAAAACTGCAGTCTTGCTCCACTCCTGCTCTGTTCAGCGGGGAAATTAGAGAGGGAGGAAGGAAACGCTGAGATCAGTGGACTGGGAGAAGTCCTCAAGGTCCAGGAAAGCCTCCTAACCCTGCAGCTGCTGCTGCCGCCGCTGGACCATAAACGGTGGCCTGGTCACTCTGGTCACTCTGAGCTAATGTACACCGGTGTGCTCTCTGACATTACTGCATTATTAATCAGCTCGTTATCTCCGCTGATGAGCAGTCACAGATGAAGGACTCAGAGTTGAGCAGGTTGCTGAGGAACCGTAGTCTAATCACTAATTACAAATTACACCACTGAGAATGATACTACTGAATTACTTTCAGATTACTCTGATTACTCTTTGCAATGTTTCTGATCTAACTGGCCCAGCTGGTTTTAAACTGGGTTAACTGGTTTCCTAATCCGTCACCGGACAATCAGACAATGCCTACTTTCAGTATTTAAGTATTGTACTCTAATTACAAGTATTTGGCTTCTGTAATCAGATTATAGAGTCTGAATTACAGGCAGTCGGATATGGAGTCCAATGTCGTACCAAAATGTTAATAAATTAATAAGAGCTGTCATTTTTCCCTTTCACTCATCAACTGTGGTTGCTATGGTGTTCCAGATGGTTGCTAGTGTGATGATAGGTGGTTGTTAGGTAGTTGCTATGATGTTGCTACATGATGTCCATAGCATCCTAGAGTGATTACTCTTTCACTCATCAACTGTGGTTGCTATGGTGTTCCAGATGGTTGCTAGTGTGATGATAGGTGGTTGTTAGGTAGTTGCTATGATGTTGCTACATGGTGTCCATATCATCCTAGAGTGATTACTCTTTCTTTTATCAACTGCGGTTGCTAGGGTGATATTATGTTGTTGACATGATGTTCCAGATGGTTGCCAGTGTGATGCTAAGTGGTTATTAGGTAGTTGCTATGATGTTGCTACATGGTGTCCATAGCATCCTAGAGTGATTACTCTTTCATTCATCAACTGTGGTTGCTAGGGTGATATTATGTTGTTGACATGATGTTCCAGATGGTTGCTAGTGTGATGCTAAGTGGTTGTTAGGTAGTAGGTATGATGTTGCTATGTGGCTTTTCTAGCATCTAAGGTTGCTTAGCTAGGTTGGTACTATGTTGTTGATATGATGTTCCAGACGGTTGGTAGGTTGATGCTAGGAAGTTGTTAAGTAGTCGTTAAGTGGTTGCTAAGATGGTGTCATGCAGTTACTATGTAGTTTTAAGTTGTCTTCTTCCCCTTTCATTCATTGTCATTGCTCTGGTGTTCCAGATGTTTGCTAGTGTGATGCTAAGTGGTTGTTAGGTAGTAGCTATGATGTTGCTATGTGGTTTCTCTAGCATCATCAGTTGCTTACTCTTGTTTTTATCAATTGCGGTTGCTAGGGTGATACCATGTTGTACCATGGTTGGTCGGATGATGCTAAGTAGTTTAGGTAGATTGTTGCTAGGATGTTGATATGTGGTTTCTCTGGCATCCTACATTGCTTAGCATTTAATTTATCAATGGTGGTTGCTAGGGTGTTACTGTCTAGTTACTATGCTGTTTCAGATTGTTACTAGAGTGTTGCTAGAAAGTTGCTGGTGTTTTAGATGTGGAAACAAAATGGTTAGTGCTTGATCTAATATCCCAGGTGGTTGCTAATGTGTCCCATGTGGTTTCTAGGGTTGCTATGGTATCCTAAACTGAAATCTTGAACCTTGAAACTGAATTCAATGTAAAAAAACTGATGATAATAGTTAATGTTACACTGATTCAGCCTCTCTCCAGTCTGCTGAGAAACTGCCCTCAAACCAGCTGTCCACATACTGGACGAAGACCAGGCATGTAAGAGTCAAGCTAAAGGACGCTCATGGGACTGTCTCAACGTAATCAAACCTAAAACACATTATTTAATCCAATTCTGAATCCACTAGCCGTCCCCAGTGCCCCCCGGCGCGGACGGTCCTGAGGAGAAAAGCTCTCTGAGGTCAGAACTATTAGGAGCGGAGTGGACGTTTTCTCAGGGGAGACGTTTTCGGCCCATTACTGCCCCAATAGACCATCCTGTTCTATAGATTACAGATAAGAAAGTCATTAGTGTTAAACAAAGCGTTCCACATGCGGACAGTGCCCAAGACTGTTCACATTAACAAGTTCCAGCTCTTACAGAGCTTTATCAGAGCAAAGATCACAGCAAAGACTGGACTAAACTGACCAATGCCCATGGTATTAAAGGGCTCACATCCTTTATGACATTTGTGGAACCAAAGAAATTCTTCTACATGGCCAGAGCCCAAATTCCCCAAATAAAACAGGCTGTTTCTGCTGCTGTGCTTTTAAGACTGATATATGCAAATGAGCTCAGCTTGTATTGGCTGTCTTGTATTGTGCTTCGTTCAGGAAACAGCTAAAACACTCCTTATAGTTTCAGTGTGAATGGGCAGGGCTATATATATATATATGTTTTTTGGTGATTTTGGATTGGTTTACGTAGAAATAATAGAGATCGTCTATAGAAACACACTTCTGCACATTTTAATGCACAACTGCTGGGTATTTATTACATTTTCTTCTTAAGAAAAATAAAACATGCGTACAAAAAAGGAAAAAAAAGAATGACAATTCAGTAAATAAACAACAACTGTGTCTAAATGTGCAGAAAAAAAACATGTAAGTTTCTGTAGACCATCAATAACATGTGTCAGTTAAACAGAGGGTGATGTATTTATAACTATATATATTTATATGTTATAGATTCTTTTATTTAGATTAAACTACACATGTTTCGCTAGACACGCCTGTTTGAATGTCACGTGTTACACTGTTTACACGTATATTAATTATATAATTAAAAAAGATATTTTGTATGTTTATTTTTATATGTTTTTGTAAAACAAAGGCCTTAAATAAACTTAATAAATAATACAACTTTATAAACTTAATAAATCATAAAATGTAAATAAATAAATAAATACATACAAGAGTAGTCCGCAGTTTAACATCAGTCAGTTTACACATCAATGTAAAATAAAAAAGTAAACAAATAAAAGCTACAAACAAACAGCATAAAACAAACTATAATCTAAAAATAATAATAATAATAAATAAATAAATAAATAAATAAATAAAATTTTAAAATAGAAAGAAGCCCAAAACGTGACCGGACCGGCGGAACCTTCTGTTAGTTGACCGTTTCCACCCGGTCCGTCCTTTTTCCGCATGTTCCCGGCGCTGTTAGCTGTTAGCCTTTAGCTGCAGCGCGATTCCGAGCACATTAGAACAGTTATCTAGAACCAAACAGAACCGACGTGGAGCAGAACCGACCAGCCATGACTAAAGAACAGGTCTCCGGGTGAGTTACGAGCTTTTACCGGTTAAAGCGATCAGTTTGAGCCGGCTTTCAGAGAGAGTGTCACTGCATTGCATCAGCGTCAGCTGGACACACACACACACACACACACACACACACACACACACACACACTTCACAGACTTTACACGAGTTTTATACACACTGTGCGTCCAAAAGTATTCGGACAGCCCTTATAACGAGTGGGTTCGTGGGCTTTAGGGTGCTCCCCATGCTGACGCACGTGTGTTTTGCAAGCTGAGCGCGTGCTCGAGGGAAGGGGTGCACTGCACTGCACTGGGCTGGGCTGGACTGGACTGGGCTGGGTTTTGGGGGGTTCTCTGGACTGATGGAGCTCCATCCAGTACCTGACCTTACTGATGCTGCAGGAGCAAGCTGGTGATGGACAGTGGATCTCCCAGCTGGAGCAATCCCTAATACATCAAAGCACATCAGGACTAGGCTCGAGACCCATCAGGCCAAAGCACACCCTTCCAGAAGTCCTGGTCCTGGTCTAGGTGTTCCCTAGCAACCTCAAAGGGTCTGGTCTAAGACAGTAGGCCTCCTGTAGGAGGCTTCTTTACTCGTCCCATGGCTCTGCTGATGGTCTGATCTGGCCATGCTGGTCAGCTGGACGATGGAACAGTGTCTGATCTCTAACTGTTCTGAGATCTGTGTAAACCCCTTCCATCTACAGACGCCTCTGCATCTCCACCCTTCTTTCTGAAGGCCTCAGAGAGCTCTCTGGATCTGGCCATGATGGTGATCAGCAAGAGCAGACCAGACTAAGCGTCTGAGGCCGGCTCCTCCAGAGTCCTCGCACCATGGCAGGCTAGCAGTACGTACTTGGAGATCGTCGGTGCTCGTCTCGGAGCAGAGGACGGTGTGGGTCGGGTTTCAACAGCTGCAGTTCAGAGAGAGCTGGGCGAGTGCTGGAGTAGTCGGGTGCTGGTTTACTGTTCAGCTGCCAGGACTCTAATACTGAATGGACCATTCATACCAGAACACTTCCAGTACCAACAGCTCGGTGGAAGCGTATCGGCTACACGAACGTATCCAGTAGAGCTGGACGATATGGCGATATTTCATCGCATTGTGATATATAACACTGATCAGCTGCAGGTTTCATTACGAACAGTGTGATTAGATGAAGAGCTGGAGATGTTGAGGATAAATCACTGTATTCAGTACAGGAGAGGATCTGAACAGCAGTTCAGATAGTCTGTGATGATCACATGTATCGTGATAAATATCGTGTATCGTCTTTAAAAATCGTGATGCAGTATGTTTACTATATCGCCCAGCCCTACTAACCAGACCCATTTAATCACCATAGAAGAGCTCTGCCAGTATAACAGGAAGATCTCCGTAAGGTCCCTGAGGAGCCAGACTCACTTTATTCAAAGGAAAACTCAGATTCAGGTTCTCAGCTGCTTTAATGCAATATTCAATAATAATAATAATTATATAATGTATTCAATAAAATCAGCTTAACATGGCAGCCTTCGCTTGCATGAAAATCTCGTCCAGTTAAAGCAGGGTGTTCGAAATGTATTGATGGTGTTGATGGTTAATAAGACCAGATGAACCCATTTCTGCTGCCCTGCCTGGGTGTCTGTTCTATCCGTGGCAAAACTAACACCAGCGTTAGTGAAAGCTACTTCAGAGGGAAGGAAAATCAACATGACCAACATGAGCTATGATCTACGATACACACAGTACCTCTGAAATGGCTTAACTCCAAATGAACTTCGGTCAGTGATCGCTCACTCTGTGGTTTCTATGGGTTTTACTCAGGGCTGGGCGATATTTTTGTGATTTTTCTATCACGATATTTAAAGATATTTATATAAATACATTAATTGTATGTATATATGTATCTTATATATTATATTCAATTCTAAATTATATTTCAATATTTTGTCATTATAATAATAATTATATTCAATATTTCTGTAGTTAAATATTCATGTAGACAGCATGCAAATGATTAAAACTGCTCTCCAAATACTCTCCCATACGGAGTACCGTGATGTTTACTAAAAATATTCTGCACTCCGTTTAATCACATTGAACATATCTGACTGATGAACTCTTTATAATGAATTGTGCAGTTAATCAGCGTCTTTAAGCACTGATGATATCCTAGATATCCTCATAAAAGCATATTGTGTATTGTTTATTGATGACGCAGCGTCTCACAATACGGTAACATATTGTCCTATTGTCCAAGTCAGCAGTGACTGACCATGGTTTTCTGCAACCAGTGTGATTCCAAGATCATCATGCATTTTAGTTCTGCAGCACCTCAGTTTTCCACCTAATGCCAGATATTACCACCATTCAAAGCCTCTTATAAACCAAAGATCTGTTCATTAATTCATTAACCCCACCTTAATTAACAAGGGTAGCGTCAGAGTGAACTCCTTCATATTGAGGTATTTATTATCATATTATCATTACGCTGAATGCTGGACCACGGTGCAGGGTGCATCACCGAGTCCGCCTCAAATACAGTCATAGCATGCAAAAGTTTGGGCACCCTGGTCCAAACGTCTCTTCGTGTGACTCGTTCGGTGAGTAGAAGATATGCTGATCAGTTAATGGTGGGACAGGCTTCAGATTTTCAGTTTTAGAGTGTGGGGGCAAAAGTTTGGGCACCTCGTTAAGATTATATGAATCTATATTAAGGTCTGTATTCTCATTGAACTCAGCTGTTCCTTTAATTCGAGGTATTTAAACCATTTCCGTTTTTTGATGTGAGGTTCTGAATAATCCGAATGCCGGACCGGTTGGTCATCGACTTGCACGCCGCGGGCCATTCATGCCGGGCTTTCACTTGTTCCTATGTCCTCTGGCCAGAAGCTGGAATTAGTCTGGTGGGACGCTCCATCCGTGCATTCAGATGAAGCTCCGCTGGCTGAACTTCTACTGCTGGGTCGCCTGGTTTCCTCTGCCCGTATTGTGTGCTAATGAATGAGAGGAGAGGGAAGCGCTCCCCGTCCAGCAGTGGTGAATGTGCCAATCCTGGGATTCGGGTAATGGGTTTGGGAAACATCCAGTCCCTTTTTTTTTTTTTTTTTTTTGGGGGGGGGGGTGTGGGTGGGGTATGGGGGACCATGGGCAGCACTGGCAGCTCTGGAATTGTCATAAAGGTCCGTTAAGTGTGTTCAGAAAAGGCTTTAAAGGCTCTAACGCTCGTCTCTGCTCAGTGGTAGTTTGTGTGAAGGATGAGAACACCACTCAGGTCCAGTGCCCCCCCCCCCGCCCACCCACCCACTGCAGAGGGAGACCACCTGTTCTGACGGTTTCAAATTAAACAGAGCCGTTCTCCCTGACCCTGTCATTTCCTCCCGAACCTGCCATCGGCCAGCAGCCGGCGTCAGGACGGGCCCTGTGGTTAATAAAGCCCGCTGTAATGGGCTGGCTGTGAACAGCTGCGGGACAGCCACACTGCAGAGAGTGTGTTAATCCACGAGGACACGGAAATTGAAGCCATTGTGTTTCACTCAACCTTTAACCTGCGATCACAATCTACCAACCCGCCCTCGGGCGTTCTGACGAGGTCTCGGTGCCAGCGGGTTGGACTGTTAAAGGCTTTGATCTGAAACTGAGTAACCCAGCTCGCTGAATTAGGATCTATCACAGACACGATCAGGCCTGTAATTGCTCTGGTTAATGGAAAACCTCCCGACCTGCTTGAGTGTGCACATTCCTCTCACTGCGGGACGCCTGCTCTCTAATCTGAGCGAAATCAGTCGATGATCCGGTTGTAGATGAAAGCTGTGAAACATCTAGACTAAGCTTGGACCGTGAGGTTCCTCTAGTGTACATCCTGTAACACTGCTGTTCTTCCATGTCCCACCAAAGCGGCTCCCTCTACCCCTGAAGACCTCCGAAGACCTCTGAAGGTGAAGGTATCTCTGGTATCTGCTACCAAGATGTTCCAGCAGAACCTGGATGTTAGTCCTGAAAGTTGTGAGGTAGAACCACCATGGACTGGACTTGTTGTTCCAGCACCTCCCACAAGCCCATCTTATCCATTCCAGTTCC
This sequence comes from Salminus brasiliensis, assembly GCF_030463535.1. NCBI lineage: Eukaryota > Metazoa > Chordata > Actinopteri > Characiformes > Bryconidae > Salminus > Salminus brasiliensis. Next base: position 1,645,434 of record NC_132885.1, read on the forward strand.
GTTGCTCATTGCAGGCAGCAGTGGACGGGGGTTAGCATGGGCAACCAGACTGGCCTGCAGCTGTGCAGCTCCTCACACAACAGGGGGCGCTGCACTGTGTGTTGTGACATGTTCCTCCTCCCATAGCCATCATAGAACGCTTGTGGCCCTCGTGTACATTGAAGAAGCTCGGCTTTCGGACTTTCCCTGGCACCGATTGGTGGGCTGTCCCTCCTCAGACCACTATTGTATTCTGACTCCCCTGCAGTAAATACAAATCGAGCTTTGAGCGCCCCCTAATGGACAGCTGAGAGATTTCAAAGCAGCATCTGAAGGTGTAGCAGCATGTGGGCGGAGGTGGTAGAGTAACACTACAGGATTTTACACTAATATGACTCTATGGGTTCTGCAGTGTTACACAGCAGTTCTGGAGAGAGGTTCTCCTCCTGCAGCTCCACCACCAAACCTCCATAGTGCAGTTCAGGTGCCTGTTTACCACCCTGTTATTCTACCTCAGAATAAACACATTGGCCGTCCTGTAATGGAAGGGTGTGGGATAATCGAGCCTGTGCTAGGAGCACTAGTGCAATGTGTGGTTAGCTAGCTGCCTAGGTAATCAGTTGAACTGGGTTAGCGATTAGCCTAGCACATGCAGTAGCGCTTCCTCAGCTTGGCCTAGCGTTCTCCTGGAGTAGCCATTACAGCTTCAACTTTCAATGGAAGTCAATGTAAAAGGGTTATTTATTTATTTATTCATTAAAAAATATATTTGAAAAAAATTAAATGTGTAACTTTGCTCCCGTCCAGAAAACCAAATATTCACTTATGAGCTCTTAGAAATATTTGAATGTGAATCAGCAGAAATACTTTATTGATCCCAGGAGGGAAACTGCAGTTGTTACAGGTGCAGTCGTTTCTGTAAGAATAAACAGTCTATAAAATAAACACTATTAAATACAATGTAAAACATTATCTGAATATAATAAAGTTTGTTTAAAAAAAAAGTAGCTAGTGTTAGCTTTTAGCATCTTAGCCTTACTTACATAGTCTCCTGAAGCAGCTGTTGTGCTTAGCCTTGAAAGGGTTCCTCTGGTATTTTGGGTTTTTTGTCATTTCTCGGGGTGTAAACTGGAGATGGACCGAGACCAGATTTTCCCCGATACCCATACCGGACTTAAATACTGGACAGACAGCTGAAGTCCTGATATTTACAGTGTTCCACTTTTTATGTGTAAATTATTATTATATATTTTAATATATTAACATTTTATTCTGAGTAATAGATTTTTACTGGTTGATGAACTACACATTTGAAAAGTTTGAGCTCTGATAAAATAATAAAATAAGAATAGTAGAAACACCTGCAGGTGGGGAAGCTCTCTGTAGCCGATACTGATGTGGTACTTCTATCTGTGCAACACTAGTGTAAACATAACTAGTCAAGACTGTGATGTAACAGTTTTGGGGTTTTGGAGTTGGCCTAATTGTCCAGCTCTGATTTTGGTTCTGCTGGATTTTCTTGTAAAAAAAGAAAGTTGTTCACAGTTTGTGGGGTTTTATGTACTGAATTTTCATTATTCAGCGATGCCGCTATAACAGTAAACAGCCTAATTTCTATTCTAGAGCCTCTATAACATGCACATAAACATATAACCTTACATACTGTACTAAACATTTTATACATATATATATGTTATTAGAAATATTTTAAATGTGTAACTTTGCTCCCGTCCAGTAAACCAAATATTCACTTATGAGCTCTTAGAAATATTTGAATGTGAATCAGAAGCAGAAATACTTTATTGATCCCAGGAGGGAAACTGCAGTTGTTACAGGTGCAGTCGTTTCTGTAAGAATAAACAGCCTATAAAATAAACACTATTAAATACAATGTAAAAAAAGAGAAAGAATTAAATATATACATGTTTATAAATGATCTGAATATAATAAAGTGGCAGTAAGTTCAAATATTGCCCCTCTGAAATTACTGCACAAAAACCATCACTGTATTGATTTGTTGCTGTACAGACTTTGTCTGGACCGTCCTCTTCCTCAGTTTCTGTGTGAACAATGTTAACTCTTCAACCCATTTAGTGAAATCTCTCACTTATCTCAGCCCCCGCATTCCCAGCCTGCTGTTGTGTCGAGCTAGTGTGGAAACAATCCCATAAGAAACCCGTTGAGTTCAAAATCGGGGCCATAATGGAGCGGCGGAGCGAGGGTGGGGTGCCGAAAGCCTTTCCGGGAGGAAATGGGCAGAATGGCCGTTGTGTTTGAGTTTTTTATATTTTTTTTAACGTGGGCTTTTTCCTGTTTCAGAGCGGCCGAGGAGGAGCAGCAGGCCCAGTCCAAGAAAGCTCTGAAGAAACAGCAGAAGGAAGCGGAGAAAGCAGCGAAGAAGGCCGAAAAGCAGGCCAAGCTGGTGAGAGGATGCCGGCAGTGTGTGATGCTGGCGCAGTCCGTCTGAGTGGGGGCTGAGGGGGGCGGGGGGGCTGAGGGGGGGGGGGGGGGACCATTGTCTCCAAATTCCTGCACTTGTTAGTCTGTTTACGTTCAGCCCAGCAGAGCAGTTCTCACTACATCAGCATTATAGCACATATACTGCATGTCCAAAAGTTTGTGGACACCCCTTCTAATGAATGCATTCAGCTACTTTAAGTTGCACCTATTGCTGCTGACACAGATGCACAAATGCTGGTCCCTGTGAAGAAGTACTGCCAATAGAATAGGACACTCTGGACCAGATCAACCCTCATGACCCTATTGACTCCATGCTGCCTAATAATGCCAGGCGTGGGCCAGAGGAAGAACTGTGTTCTCTGGAATGATGGTGGAGGAGCTCCATCCAGTACTTTTGCATGAGATGAGCTGGAGATGAGGCTCACTAACACTCTTGTTGCTGATTGCAATCAAATCCTCACAGCAGTGCTTCTCCTAAATCTAGTAGAAAGTCTTCTTCCCTGGACAGTAGAGACAGTTACTCCAACACAAGCAGGATCAGCTTTTTTGCCCTTGATTTTGGAAGAAACAGTGAAGGAATGAGCAGGTGTCCCAATACTTTTGTCCGTATAGTGTGCTTTCTGATGTAGGAGAGCATGAGTGTTTGGGGGATGCTGGACTGCTCTGTTTCTTTGCAGTGCTGCTCCAGTCCGTAGCTGGCTGCTGATTGGTTCTCGTTGCAGTTGGCCGAGCAAACTGCCAATGAAATGGGTGCAGGTTTTTGTAGCTATTTGCAGATTAGCAGATTTTGTGTAGCTGTTAATGAAAGTGATAAGAAGCGTTTGTGATCTGATTATATTACCCAGCATGCACCACAGTCTACCCTAGTTCAGTTCAACCAGAACCACTGCAAGTGTTTTCCTTTTTTCAAAGCTAGGAGTTATTAAACTGCACGTTTTAAACAGTACGTTTTCAGAGACATCACCATCTAGAATCCCCAAAATGAAAAGCAGAACCCTCTGAACTTTCAGTGGAAGTCGATGTAAAAAGAGTCATTTTGGAGCGTTTCGATTGGTCCGTTCATCATGAAATTGTGGCTCAGTATAAAGAACACCGGTCAGATTCACACTAACAGTCTGTTCAGAGTCTTATTTAATAAACTGAACGTTTGGTTCATCATTCAGCGCTACTTTACCCGAACTAGCTGCCTGAATAGTGGGCAGCAGTGAAGTGGTGGAGTGTCACTGAGTACTCAGTGTGTTTCTCTTTCTCTCTCTCTCTCTCTCTCTCTCTCTCTCTCTTTATCTCTCTCTCTCTCTCTCTCTCTCTCTTTTGTTTTCAGGCAGCTGAGCAGCAGAGTACTGATGAGGATGTGAGTACGCTGCCAAATCACATTAACGGAAGCTAAAACTAGGACATTATACTGATATCTGTCATCTAACAAACACACACACTCCTCTAACACACACACACACCCACCCACACACACACACACACACACACACACACACTCCTCTAACACACACTTGCTCATCTAACACACTCACCTGACTTGACATTGACTACATATGTCCAGTGTTGTCTTGTAAAACTCTATATAACATCAGAATAAACCCAAATAAACATAAAGTCAGTGGTCAGTGAGAGTGTCTACCTGTAATTAACTCTATATAACATCAGAATAAACCCAAATAAACATAGTCAGTGGTCAGTGAGAGTGTCTACCTGTAATTAACTCTATATAACATTAGAATAAACCCAAATAAACATAAAGTCAGTGGTCAGTGAGAGTGTCTACCTGTAATTAACTCTATATAACATCAGAATAAACCCAAATAAACATAGTCAGTGGTCAGTGAGAGTGTCTACCTGTAATTAACTCTATATAACATTAGAATAAACCCAAATAAACATAAAGTCAGTGGTCAGTGAGAGTGTCTACCTGTAATTAACTCTATATAACATCAGAATAAACCCAAATAAACATAAAGTCAGTGGTCAGTGAGAGTGTCTACCTGTAATTAACTCTATATAACATCAGAATAAACCCAAATAAACATAAAGTCAGTGGTCAGTGAGAGTGTCTACCTGTAATTAACTCTATATAACATCAGAATAAACCCAAATAAACAGTCAGTGGTCAGTGAGAGTGTCTACCTGTAATTAACTCTATATAACATCAGAATAAACCCAAATAAACATAGTCAGTGGTCAGTGAGAGTGTCTACCTGTAATTAACTCTATATAACATTAGAATAAACCCAAATAAGCATAAAGTCAGTGGTCAGTGAGAGTGTCTACCTGTAATTAACTCTATATAACATTAGAATAAACCCAAATAAACAGAAAGGCAGTGGTCAGTGAGAGTGTCTACCTGTAATTAACTCTATGTAACATCAGAATAAACCCAAATAAGCATAAAGTCAGTGGTCAGTGAGAGTGTCTACCTGTAATTAACTTTATATAACATTAGAATAAACCCAAATAAACAGAAAGGCAGTGGTCAGTGAGAGTGTCTACCTGTAATTAACTTTATATAACATTAGAATAAACCCAAATAAGCATAAAGGCAGTGGTCAGTGAGAGTGTCTACCTGTAATTAACTCTATATAACATTAGAATAAACCCATATAAACATAAAGTCAGTGGTCAGTGAGAGTGTCTACCTGTAATTAACTCTATATAACATTAGAATAAACCCATATAAACATAAAGTCAGTGGTCAGTGAGAGTGTCTACCTGTAATTAACTCTATATAACATCAGAATAAACCCAAATAAACATAAAGTCAGTGGTCAGTGAGAGTGTCTACCTGTAATTAACTCTATATAACATCAGAATAAACCCAAATAAACATAAAGTCAGTGGTCAGTGAGAGTGTCTACCTGTAATTAACTCTATATAACATCAGAATAAACCCAAATAAACATAGTCAGTGGTCAGTGAGAGTGTCTACCTGTAATTAACTCTATATAACATTAGAATAAACCCAAATAAGCATAAAGTCAGTGGTCAGTGAGAGTGTCTACCTGTAATTAACTCTATATAACATTAGAATAAACCCAAATAAACAGAAAGGCAGTGGTCAGTGAGAGTGTCTACCTGTAATTAACTCTATGTAACATCAGAATAAACCCAAATAAGCATAAAGTCAGTGGTCAGTGAGAGAGTCTACCTGTAATTAACTTTATATAACATTAGAATAAACCCAAATAAACAGAAAGGCAGTGGTCAGTGAGAGTGTCTACCTGTAATTAACTCTATATAACATCAGAATAAACCCAAATAAGCATAAAGTCAGTGGTCAGTGAGAGAGTCTACCTGTAATTAACTTTATATAACATTAGAATAAACCCAAATAAACAGAAAGGCAGTGGTCAGTGAGAGCGTCTACCTGTAATTAACTCTATATAACATCAGAATAAACCCAAATAAGCATAAAGGCAGTGGTCAGTGAGAGAGTCTACCTGTAATTAACTTTATATAACATCAGAATAAACCCAAATAAGCATAAAGGCAGTGGTCAGTGAGAGTGTCTACCTGTAATTAACTCTATATAACATTAGAATAAACTCAGTGGTACTCAGTGGTAAAGTCTCTCTTTCTTTTCAGGACTTTGCCAAGGATCGTTATGGAGTGTCTGCGATGGTTCAGTCCCAGGAGAAAGTGGGTGAGTGTCTTCACCTTTCTGTCGGTTTGCCACACACTTGGCTCACCCCTCCAGCAGCCCAGTGTGTGAAGAGAGGCACTTCAGGGTGTAAATCACACCAATAAATGGAGTAATAAGAGAGTACCCCCCCCCCCATTAGCCCACACACAGGCACTCAGAAGTGTCCAGCTTTGCTCCTGGAGATCTAGCGCGAGGCATAGGGTGCGTTCCTACCCCTGTGTGTGGGCGGGGTGTTCAGCTCCAACGCTGTACAACAGGCTCCCACCTGACCGGCTTTGCTGCAGACAGAGAGAGAGAGAGGTGTTTTGATGCGGGTGGAGTCTGCCTCACTCAGACAGACGCCGCAACTGCCATCACTGGACTCTCGCCGGACCCTCGCCAAACCCTCACTGGACCCTCACTGCTCTGAATAGTCAGAGGTGCTAAGCAGACACAGGGCTCAGAGAGCTCAGAGAGTGCATCCTTTGGCCTGCAGTCTGAAGAGTCCAGCTGCGCCCTGAAGAGTCCAGCTCTCAGGGGCGCTTTTAGTCTGAAGAGTCCTGCAGTCTGTTGGACATGCTGTCTAATGGCTTTTGCTGCCTGATGGTCCTGCGGTCTGAAGGGTCCTGCGGTCTAATGGCTCTTGCTGCCAGGGGGTCCTGCTGTCTAAAAGGACCTGCAATTTGGTGGTTCTGCAATTTGGTGGTCCTGCTATATTTCATAAGTATGGTCCTGTGCTGCTACTGTGGGGGAGGGGTCAGGTGGGCATGGGGTCTTTTGATGCGTTTTTCTTTATGTAAGTGATGTGTCTCTCTCTCTCTCTCTCTCTCTCTCTCTCTCTCTCTCTCTCTCTCTCTCTCTCTCTCTCTCTGAGTCAGACAGGACACTGGTGCGAGTTCAGGACCTCACAACTGAGAGAGCCGGTCAGCTGGTCTGGGTTCGTGCCAGAGTTCACACCAGCCGTGCCAAAGGTAACCTCTCCGTCTGACCTCGGCACAGTCGTGCCGGCTCTGCCTTTCAGTCACCGTCAGTCCTACAGATTGTCACAGTGGCCGTGACTGAGCGGCTAGTACCTCGTGATCTAGGACCCCTAGCTTCTCTGAAGAGTGGTGCAGTAGTTCAGCACACTGAAGCCTGATCTGGTCCATTCAGAGGAGAACTCAGCACTGCACGAGAGGTTTAGTGACGGCACTAGCTTCAGTAAGAGGACCAGGACCAGGGCCATGATGCTCGTTTATAGTTCACAATAAATCATATAATAAATACAGGCAACAGAAATATACAAATATGTGCATTTACATGTTTAAATTAAAAGAAGTGTTAAACTGAGAAAAGTATAAAAGGATCAAAAGATGATTATTATTTAAAAGTTACATAAGTATAAATTAAAGTGTTCAATGATCAAGTTCTAAGTTAATTAATAGGAGACTAATAAAATAAATAAAAATAAATACATAGAAATTAAAATCAATAAATTGAAAGAGTTAAGAGAGAAAAAAATAAATGATTTTAAAAAGCAACTTACCTAAATGATGAAATTTAAAACAGAAGAAAGGTAAGATAAAATAAGAAAAAACGAATAAAGCTAAACTGATAATAATAATAATAATAATAAAAGAAAAAATAATAAACTATAAGTCGTACTTCAGTACTCTAATCTGGGAATCAAACCCCAGTCTGTCTGGCCGACCTGCACTTGTCTGTATTAGCTCTTTTATATTGACATAAAGGACGCCACATTTGCATCCCCCACACCTTCATCAGATGGCTTAGATGGAGCCCAGTCTACTGCACGGCGGTTTCTCTGGCTTTATTGGTTGGTTTCCAGCCTTTAATGCAAATATGGGGTTAATTATCATGTTTGTGGTGAACAGAACCTACAGATGTGTGCATTGGTGGAAATGTGCTCAGCACTCACACACGTATAGATCTCTGCAGGTCTTTACATACGAGACACACCTGACGAGTAACGCCCGGCGCCTCTGAACAATCCGCGGGTTTGTTGTCATACCTGGCTGGTGTGTGGGTGGTGAGGGGAATGGGGGATGTGGGCACCCTGCTGTGAGCTCCGAGCTTATCGCTGGTGTTGATCGATTGGTGGACTTTGGTAGGCTCTTAAAGTGACACTTTGGCCACAAACCAAATGTACAGTTTTTATTTCCTTACCCCCAAAATGCAGTCAATCAGCCTGGACATGTTTAGTGTCTGAAGTTCAGCTTGTTTTAATTCTACACTGGAGCTGCGAGGCTAATATGTGTCTCGGAGGAAGACCATGCTAGCCTTCTTCCTCCCAGTGCTGGAAGAAGATGGATGGGGGGGATGCGTTCTAGCTAATGAGGGGACTAGAAATGACTGGCGTTGGGAGAAAATTAGGGGGAAATTGCAGTTGTTGCAGTGGATCAAATACTTAGACTATATGTCCAAATGTTTGTGGACACCCCTTTCAATGAATGCATTCAGCTGCTTTAGGTTAAGCACCCATTGCTGCTGACACAGATGTATATGGTTTTTTTAATTGAACTCTCCATTCAGCTGCTCTGTAAGTGTGCTGGCATTAATCCAAGCCCGAAGGCCCTGCACGTACTCTGCGGGGCTGAGAGGTCCGCACTGAATGAGCTGCAGTTCAGCGATCGTATCTCTGCCACTTCCTTTCCTGACCGCTTCCATGTCGCGACCCCTTTAGCCCCGCGCTCCAGTCAGGAGGATGTCCTTGAGAGAACAACAGCATCCTGATTTGTGTGAGGATGAGGTGACCAGCTCAGCTGGCTGTCCGAAAAACAGACAACCACATCAAAGCAGCTGACTGGCCTCTGATCTCCACCTGATCGTGTTGGGAAACAAGGAGGGGGGGGGTCAGAAAAGGGGGGCAGAAGTTTGCACAGTCTTTAAGGTGCCTGATTAGCAATTTGGTGACAAGCCCAGACGGCTGATTGGAGTCCAGTGCTCGTGTTTACGGAGGGTAGGTGGTTCCAAGCTCATTCGGTCTTTGAGGTTATCTCAGAATGTTCCTCCAGATGGTCCGAGGGTCCGAGTCCACACCTGGAGCTCCACAGTGCTGTGCAGTTCTGCGTCCCTCTGCTTTCACACATCAGCATCATTATGGGCAGCAGTACTTTGAGATCCTCGACCAGCTGCATGTTTCATTAAAAGGCTCAAACAGTGGGAAAATGAATCATGGTGGAAGAGGAACGCTAACCCCAACCAGACAGATAACCATTCATACTGGATATGAATGTTATTAGAGCTTCATACTGGATATTAATGTTATTAGAGCCTCATACTGGATATTAATGTTATTAGAGCTTCATACTGGATATTAATGTTATTAGAGCTTCATACTGGATATTAATGCCATTAGAGCTTCATGCTGGATATTAATGCCATTAGAGCTTCATGCTGGATATTAATGCCGTTAGAGCTTCATGCTGGATATTAATGCCGTTAGAGCTTCATGCTGGATATTAATGCCGTTAGAGCTTCATGCTGGATATTAATGCCGTTAGAGCTTCATGCTGGATATTAATGCCGTTAGAGCTTCATGCTGGATATTAATGCCGTTAGAGCTTCATGCTGGATATTAATGCCGTTAGAGCTTCATGCTGGATATTAATGTTATTAGAGCTTCATGCTGGATATTAATGTTATTAGAGCTTCATACTGGATATTAATGCCGTTAGAGCTTCATACTGGATATTAATGCCGTTAGAGCTTCATGCTGGATATTAATGCCGTTAGAGCTTCATGCTGGATATTAATGCCGTTAGAGCTTCATGCTGGATATTAATGCCGTTAGAGCTTCATGCTGGATATTAATGCCGTTAGAGCTTCATGCTGGATATTAATGCCGTTAGAGCTTCATGCTGGATATTAATGCCGTTAGAGCTTCATGCTGGATATTAATGCCGTTAGAGCTTCATGCTGGATATTAATGCCGTTAGAGCTTCATGCTGGATATTAATGCCGTTAGAGCTTCATGCTGGATATTAATGCCATTAGAGCTTCATGCTGGATATTAATGATATTAGAGCTCTTTACAGTGGTGTTTATTTTAAAGCCTCACTGATTGTTGGATGTTGGAAGTCCAGTAAGTGTGTGCTGGTATCTCCTCCAGCACAGCTGTTAAAGCTCTGTGACGTGGCTAAGTGTAAATTAGTCTTTGAAGTTTGATGGATGGGGAACCTGTGGAACCTGACCGTCTGTTTTTTCCTCTCCAGGAATGTAAAAGCTGACCCGCTGTTTTGTTTTTTGGTTTGTTTTCTGTTCTGCGTTCTCAGGGAAGCAGTGTTTCTTGGTCCTGCGTCAGCAGCAGTTTAACGTCCAGGCTCTGGTGGCTGTGGGAGATCGGGCCAGCAAGCAGATGGTCAAGTTTGCCGCAAAGTAAGTATGGGGCGGCACTTCCTGTCTAACAATGGTGGGAAAAGTGACCTCCCAGCGTCGGCTCCCGTTTTAACACGCTCAGGGCCAATCGATAGTGTTTCTCTTCTACACAAAAGGCTGAGTTTCTGTGTGCGCTCAGATGCTGCGGCCATTCAGCGGCGTAATGGGTCGCTCTTCTTAAAATAACAAACAGCGGAAAGATCAGAAGAGAGACAGTGGGGTTTAAAAGCCTGTCTGTAATGAATTAGCGCCAGTTTGGGGTCAGAGAGAGGACTTGAAAGCCCCCCAGGCCAAAAACTCTCTCCGAAAAACAGAGGAAAACCACTTACTGTGTCTTAACGCCTTGGTTTCACTTTACCTGACTGGGTCTCACACAACTTCAAGAACTTCAGGCAGTTTTGTTCACCTGCATCTGTTCTGATGGGATCTGGAGCTTCTACTGCTGAGAGACAGGGGATAGAATGATGGGATGGAGGCAGTTGAGGGTTTTCCTTTTATTGTGCCACGTTTTATATAGTTTTATTGATCGTATTGAAGTTTATTTTGGCAGAATTCATATCAAATCAATTTTATTTGTATAGCTTTTTATAAGTTGTTGTTACAAAGCAGCTTTATGCAATCAGTCATTAGTAAAAGACAAGAAATCAACATCATAAAAAGACCCCCAGTGAGCAGCCAAGGACCACAGTGCAGGAGAACATCCCTCAGAGCTGGAGGAAGAAACCTTGGAAGGAACCAAGACTCACAAGGGAGACCCGACCCGTCCTCCTCTGATCAGAACTGATTATAAATTATTGATTTAAATAAGTTAACAAACCATCTAAACTGTTGAACTGCTCTGATCATAATTATAATATAATAATCATGGTGTAGTAGAACTTAATATAGTCATGGCCGTGATGCTCTGAGTAATGATGGTTAATAGTGGCAGGTAGTTAAAAGGTCCATTTAGGTTTGAACATGGTCATTGGTCAGGTAGCAGTGTTAGGAGGGTGTGCCGCTGGTCTGACGTGGGTGGTGGTGGTGGGTGAGCCTGGTGGTCTGACTGGAGGGTGGCAGCTGGTCTGACGCAGGTTTATTAAGGGTTCTGTAGTTAAAAGTGATATACATGTCATTTCTAAAAGCAGTAGAAAGGATACATTTGCAAGAAGTAGTAGTTAACTTTAATCCCATCTCACACAACTTCCATTAATCCATTAAATTATATAAATATTATTTATATTATAATTATGACCCTCCCAAAATTGATCCAACTGAGGCTTATAATGGTAGACTCATACTGGATATTGATGTTATTAGAGCTTCATACTGGATATTGATGTTATTAGAGCTTCATTCTGGATATTGATGTTATTAGAGCTTCATACTGGATATTGATGTTATTAGAGCTTCACACTGGATATTGATGTTATTAGAGCTTCATACTGGATATTAATGTTATTAGAGCTTCATTCTGGATATTGATGTTATTAGAGCTTCACACTGGATATTGATGTTATTAGAGCTTCACACTGGATATTGATGTTATTAGAACTTCATTCTGGATATTAATGTTATTAGAGCTTCATTCTGGATATTGATGTTATTAGAGCTTCATACTGGATATTAATGATATTAGAGCTTCATACTGGATATTGATGTTATTAGAGCTTCATTCTGGATATTGATGTTATTAGAGCTTCATTCTGGATATTGTTGTTATTAGAGCTTCATACTGGATATTGATGTTATTAGAGCTTCATACTGGATATTGATGTTATTAGAGCTTCATACTGGATATTGATGTTATTAGAGCTTCATACTGGATATTGATGATATTAGAGCTTCATACTGGATATTAATGTTATTAGAGCTTCATTCTGGATATTAATGTTATTAGAACTTCATTCTGGATATTAATGCTATTAGAGCTTCATACCGGATATTAATGTCATTAGAACTTCATACCGGATATTAATGTCATTAGAACTTCATACCGGATATTAATGCTATTAGAGCTTCATACCGGATATTAATGCTATTAGAGCTTCATTCTGGATATTAATGTTTTTAGAGCTTCATTCTGGATATTAATGTTTTTAGAGCTTCCATTAATCTATGAAATTACATAAATATTATTTATATTATTTATATTATAATTATGATATATGATATATAGGGCAAGCATGGCACTCCTATGTTTATCATTGTAGCCTTGTACAGCGGCTTTGTACAGGTTAGTAAACATCTCAACAAACAGCTCCATCTGAAGATTGTGGAGCCAGAAGTAGTATTTACTTAAAACAGCGTTATGTGAGATTGGCATTTCTTGCTCCTAGGCTCCCCCTAGTGTCGGAAGGTGGATTTTGCGCTTTTAGCTACCTTGAAAGAGCACGAAGTTCAGAAGCTGAGACATACAGAAGTATGTGGACTGGGGAAGGAGTTTTGAACCAGTATGACTCGGGTTGGTGTTGTCCTGCCCGCTTCACCGGAGTTACATAGTGCAGTTGGCAGTGTGTCGAGCCTGGAGCAGCCGGGCTGTAGACGCTATTACAGGCAGTGGAGCAGCACAATGATTTTGAAGCTGTTCGTTTATGGTAGAATTTTACATAGTGTTGCTTTAAATTCAGAATTTCATAACAATAAGCTGTTTATTGTAAACAAATCAGCTTGCTAACTGATGAAATAAACACTCTGCTCAGGTTTAGTCTACATAACGTTGGTTTAAGCAACATGCCGACGGGTAAAGTGACTGAGCAGTCTGACACATCGAGTAAGTGACGTGCTGGAGTTAGAAAGGGGAATTCCAGCCATTTATTTCATGATTAAGGTCTAAACAAACTCAGTCAGAGTAGGGTTTGGTGGGTTTGGTGGGTTTGGTGTAAAACGCGCCGTTCTAGATAACCTGACCCAGTCTGAACTGTTTACAGCGGTGGTGAAGGGAAGCAGACGTCTGAAGCTCTCAGAGCTCCTCACAGAAAGTTCTTCACCTAATGGTGATGAAGACACTGCCTGAACAGATTACCTCGTTCAATAATTGACAGGTAGCCAGTCAGCCATGAGCTAATACGCATGGTTTTCACAAGCGGACTATACACTATATGGACAAATGTATTTGGACACCTACAGGAGCATTCATATGGAGCTGGTCCCCCTTTGCTCTAAGCTCTACCAGCAGCAGCAGGTCTGGAGCTCTGCTGCAGTTACTGAGTCAGTTGGAGGCTTTTCTGCACTCTGCTCTGAGCTCAGCACTCGGCCCTGACCCCGCTCTGTAACTTTACGTGGTCTGACAGACACTCTGTGGCTGAGCTGCTCTCTGTGAGCTGTTCCTCCTAAACTCTTCCACTGTTCAATAACACCACCACTCACAGCTGATGGAGGAAGATCTAGGAGGGAGGAGATTTCACCAGCTGACTTGTTGTTGATGTGTGGACCTTTATATCTTACGTTTGTTTTATTTATTTTTATATATATAATTTCTGAAAAAATTGTGAGCAGATCCCAGCCTTTGGATGGCTGGCCATGTGTGCTGAGACTTTGTCATACATGGTAAAACTTGTATTGATATGCTCTGGTAACTGTCTACTCCTGTGAACATGAAATAGTAAATAAAATAGCTATAAAAGAAATGACAATAACATATGTACTATATTTGGACAAAAGTATTGGGACATCTGCTTATTAATTGCTTTTTTCCTAATATTCTTTGATCCCCAACTCATCCCAAAAGTACTGGATGGAGCTCCATCATCCATCATTCCAGAGAACACAGTTCTTCCACTGCTCCACAGCTCCTCAATGCTGGGGGGGCTTTATATGCCCCTCTACTAGCCCACGCCAGGCATTAGGCAGCATGGAGACAATAGGGTCATGCTCATCTGCTCCTGCAGAGAGTCCTATTCTATTGGCAGTACTTCTCTACAGGGACTAGACAAGCTGTGTGTGTGCATTTACACACATGTGTCAGCAAAGGGTCAACTTAATGTATCTGAAATTATTCATTAGAAGGGGTGTCCACAACTTGTCAGACCGGTTCTTTAACCATTAAGCCAGATTACACCAGTCTGACCTCATTCAAGTCCAGTTGGACACAAATAAATGCCAAAATGTAATATTGAGTTTTGAGCTGTGTGGGAAGTTCACAGTGTCTTCTTTCGACTGATGACTCATTCTGACTAATATGTTTTTGTGCATTTGCACATCTGTCTCAGCAATGGGTGCAGCTTCAAAGTAGTGCATTCATTAGAAGGGGGTGTCCACAAACATGTGGACATATTGTGCAAGATCAGTAAAGTGTAAGAGATGAGTGAAGTGAGCAGAAATTTAGTGCGCAACATAATGCTGGAAAATTTATGCAGAAGGTCGTTATAATAAATTAAGTAGTGATCTAAAAATCAATCAGTCAAACTTTATTTATATAGCAAACTGACTAAATAAGGATAAAATAAAGAGTAATAATAATTAAATTTAATATTTAATATAAAACATAAAAGATAAATAATTATGGTAATAAAGTGTAATTTTTTTTTTTATTAAAATAAATAAAAAAATAAAAATCTAATAAATAATAAAAGAAAAAGGCAATAATTATTAAATATTGCTGGTAAAAAACTCAAAGTATATTAGAATGGATATTAAGACTAGGAGAAAGTTTATATAAAACACTATGAAAGCCAGACTGAATAAATAGTTTTATTTATTTATTTATTTATTTTAAGAAATACTGGACTGAAAGCATGGCTTAATAATTATATGGTCGTATTTACTCAAGATTACACAGGCCCTCAACTTTAAATTGTTGGTAAATATAGTTACTAGCCCCTGCTTAATATAATAATAGTAATAATAATAATAATAATAAAATGTATTTTAATAATAATTGTACTTATATACTTGATAATGAACTTGGTAAGAGGGGCATTGTCATCTCTCCGGTCCTCAGTCCTCCCTCTGAGACTGTAAAGCGTTACTGGGTTTGAAGACAGTGCATAGTTTTAGGTCTTAAAGGGGAAGTCATTGTTCTGATGCTTGTTTCACTGGTAAACCACCGTTCATGTGACCCCACCAGAATGCCGTTGGTTAATACCGCACTGCAAATGGATAGTCCTCCACCGTTGCTTTTCTCTTGTCCAGTCCTGAGTGTCACACTGACCTGGTGTTTGACTGACCTCAGACACTTTCCACAGCACTATGGAGAGTGACGAGGCAGTCCTCATGTGACCTCTCCACCTCTACTTCCTCCATACTGCTGCGGTGGAGGACTCTGACCTTTGTTCTCTTTCTCAGGGCCATTCCAGGCCTCTGAATATCTGCGTCCGGTGGGCTGTTAATTAAATTGTTGACTTACAGAAGTAATCGAGAATTGTAAAGGGGAACCAAAACTAGTTTAGAAGGAAAGGAAAAGAAGTTCGGGGGGATTTCACTGATTGTACTTTAGAAATTCCCCTACGGCACAAACACTCAGACAGGTCCTTTCTTTTGAAATGCAGTCTCACAACACTGCACTGCTTGTTATTGTTCTTGGGTCGTGTTGCCCAGCTGTTTACAGCTGCACTTCTTAATTTTACTCAAATAGCCTCCTTAAATATCTCCCCATCAATATCTCCAGAACATTTACGTAAATAATATATTAATATATTACATATATATAAATATCAAATAAGCTCCATTATTCAAGTATTGTTCATTATTCATATGACTACTGTAGTCTCAGAGTTATTCAGCCTCCTCATTACAAGTGTTTAGTACGTACTAGAGAACCTTTCTGTGGTTCTGACCCGCTGCAAACGTGATGGCAGCAGCGTTCCTGAGGAATCTTTGCCCATTCCTCATGGGCAGTGGCCTCCGGTTCACTGATGCTCTTGGGTTTGCTGCTGCAACCGACGACTTCACATCCCGTCGTAGATTCTCTATTGGGGATCAGTTCAGACGACTGTGACGACCACTCCAGAACCTGCCAAGGTTTCTTCTGAAACAAACATTGGTGGTCTTTGAGGTCTGGGACTTTCATTGATCAGTCATTGATCTGTTGGAAGGTCCAATGACACCCAAGCTTGAGGTTTTCTCCTTGGATTTCCTGATACTTGATTGAATCCATCTTGCTGGTTTCCAGGGCAAGAGGAAGCAAAGCAGCCCCAGAACATCACCGAGCCGCCGCCATGCTTCACTGTAGGCAGGGTGTTCTTTTCAGTGTATGCTTCATCCACCTCCAGACCTACAGCTGATCCATAGACCCGAAAAGGTCCAGTTTTTTTCCACATCGCTCCACAGAACAGAATTCCAGAACTTCCGTGGCTGAGTTATCTGATTCTGAGCAGGCTGTCTAGAGGTAAAGGTGCACAGGCATGGAGACCTTCAGTTTAGGTATGGGCCTCACTGTGCAAACTGAAACCTCAGTGCCGGCTGCCATCGAACCTCGCTGCCAGTCTTCTGCAGTCACTCTAGGCCTCCTCAGATGATGGCTGCCTCTTTCTGCCACGTCCAGGTTCCTTCAACTCTGAACTTGCGAGCTGGATCTCTGGGAACTTCTTTCTGGATTCTTGTCCTCATTCGTCCAAAAGGGTGTGAGCTCTTCTCCGAACTGTCTGGACGACTGTCTTGACTCATTTGCCGTGTTTCTAACATGCAGTTAAACGTCACAGACCATACATTTACATTTATGGCTTTTAGCAGACGCCCTTACTTACCTTCACTGTTTACTGAAGAAGAACCTCAGCTAGTTTGAATAGACTAAAATTCAGATCCTCTAATCTTAGACTCTACTAAACACAAGTCAATATGGAGACCATGATACTCTACTCTTCACCCAAGTCCTCTCAGAAGAGGAGGGTCTTCAGTCTGGGTTTGAGGACAGCGAGTGTTGGACTCTGCTGTTCGGACACCCAGGGGAAGCTCGTTCCACCACTTCGGTGCAGGACAGTAAAAAGTCTGGACGCTTGTCTTCCGTGGATCTTAAAGGATGACAGGTCGAGCCGAGCTGTACTTGAAGCTGCAAGGGCTCTTGGTGAGGATCGGCTTTTGACCATCGCCATCAAGTACGGAAGGGCTGGCTGGTCCAGTCTTGGCTTTGTAGGCCAACGCCAACTTAGAATTTGATGTGGGTTATCTTAAGCGCACCTGCTGAAGCCCTTGATTTGCCACCTGATGTTGGGAATGTGTCTCTTATGAGGGGACAAAGGGCTACAGAGACCTTAAACATTCGCAGCAGGACTGAAGAATTTGATTGCAGCTATAGATTAGAAAGGTTATGCCTATTTAAGTGGGTGAATAATTGGGGCATAGGGTCATGGTGTACTGTACACTTTGTTCAGCCTGTGTTGCTGAATTAATGGTTTAGGTGAGCGTGATCTGGTGTGGCTGCTCAGCTGCTGTGCTAAGTGTCTCCTCCAGCTTCCCCTTTTTTCATTAAGTAAGACCTTGTGGTTTAAAGTGGCAGTTGAGCCGATTGCAGCGCCGCTGTGAAAGTGTGAAATCACGAGTGACGCAAGAAGAGTCCACTCCACATAAACAACCTGCCTCCGTAGTCCAACGTCAGGCCTGCAGTGCAGCCTCAGACACTGTGCATCAAAAGTTTAGGGACTTTTCAGAACGTTTCAAAGACTTCAGACATTTTCGGCCCCTGTGGAAATCATTGAAAAGCTCCTTATCTAGAATAAACACTAATAATAACGTTCCTGCAGAAAGTGGTGGTGGTTCTCCATCACTGTGTTCATCATTAGAACATCTCCAAAGTTCTCCTCATGGAGTCTAGTATTATTTAGAGTTCTCCTCAGATCAACACCTGGTTTGGTGGTAAATCAGGGCTTAATGATGGTAAATCAGGTGAGCTGCTGCTGCTGCTGCTGCTGATGGAGTTGAACACATCCTCCACGCTGTGCTGGCTGGACTGGGGGGCGTCCAGGAGAAACCTTTTTTATCTGTTCTGATGAGATCTGGAGCTTCTACAGTAAACACTCTGAGCTTCTCCAAACTGACCCCCAAAGGCCTGAATTCGGGACCCCTCTGGACGGGGGTGGTTTGGTCGTCTGATTGATTGATCAGAGCATAAAAAAAAAAGATAACATCCCCAGTTCACGGCTCTGTCTTGGAAAACCAAACCAAACGAGAGTTAAAAGTTGATTGAAGGAATGAAGGCTCAGCATATCGTCGCTCTCATGTCAATTTCACAGGAGAAGGAAAAACCGTCTTGGCTTTTAATGGAAGTCAGTGTAAAAGGTTTTATTCCAGGTCATTCTAGAGCAGTTCCATTGGTCCATTTAATGGAAGTCAGTGTAAAAGGTTTTATTCCAGGTCATTCTAGAGCAGTTCCATTGGTCCATTCATCATGAAGTTCTGATGATACCTACTGTCCGATTCCTATTATGTTAAAAAGTGAAAAACGGGGGCACAGTCTAAGGCACTGTCGCTACAATCAGAGGGTCGCTGGTTCAAATTCCGTCACACTGCCAGCCATCGGCAGCCGAGGCTCTGAGACAGCACAGCTGGCCTTGCTCTCTCCAGGGTGGGTAGATGGCGCTCTCTCCACATCGTTTTGCGCCAGTGCTGGCCGTCGCTAGCTGTCGCTGGCGTCTGCAGGCTGTTGCGCTGGAGCCGGGTATGCAGAGATTCCGCCCAGGCTCGTTGGTCGCCCGGCGATGTTGCATCGGCGGCAGTTTGAGAATTGAGGGGGCGTGTGTTGGTCCGTCTTCACTTGTGCCAGGGGCATCGTGTGCGATGAGGGGGGAGGTATGGGTTGGGTAATTGTCGATCCAAATTTGAGGAGAAAATGTGTGTGTGTGTGTGTGTGTGTGTGTGTGTGTGTATATATATATGGCTTTTAACAGCTTGCTGATGCTGTTCGACTACGATTATCAAGAGTTTTAGCGTAGCTCAGCAGATCAGACGTGTCATATGATGATCACTACCCATAATTCAGAGTCCCCAGGCAGGGTGTTGGTTCTAAAGAAGTCATTTGGGTTGAGAAGTGCTTATTGCTTAGGAGTTCACTTACTTTGAAACTGGTTGATTCCCTTTCAGTTTAACTTGAACAGAACTGAACTCAGTTCCTTTCAAATGAAATATGTGCAATTTATGTAAATGCACTCTCTTCTGATTGGCTGCCTTGAACTGTGTTTCAGTAAAAAGTGTTGTGGGCTGAAACCCCTACTTATAACGTCAGTGTGAATGAACAGTGGGACGTTCGTTCCGTCTGCAGTGACTTAACCGAAATGGCTGGATGTTGGTCATACCATCATACTGTTATTTTTAATTATAATGTATAATTAATAATAATATGATAATGATAATTATACACGCCCACTTATTCAGCCTCCAGCCGTTTAGCTCCACCCACTACAGTCAAAGTTGGCAGTGGCAGTACAGGCAGTGGCGGTACAGGCAGTGGCGGCTCAGTGACTAGAGCACAGGGTTGTGGGTTCGATACCTGGCTTCCCTAAACTAAACAACCACTCTATATGGTGGTTTAGTATCGCTTCCTGTTAGTAGAAACGGATCAGTGTGTTAATATTTAGTGTACTAACCTGCTGAACCCACACTATCAGGACTAGTGTATAGTCTATACCTTATAGTGTTAGAGTGTAGAACCCCAAATTGGGACGCAGCCTTTAGTCTGGTCTGATCTTGATTGATGGTTGAAGTGAGGGGTGAAATAGCTCACCATCATGGCCAGATCCAGAGAGCTCTCTGAGGCCTTCAAAAGAAGGGTGGAGATGCAGAGGAGTCTGGGCAGGGGTTTAAACAGATCTCAGAACAGTTAGAAATCAGATGTTCCACTAAATCATCTACAAGAGGAACATCTGACCGGCATGACCAGATCAGACCGTTCTAGCAAGTTCAACCCACAGCTGATGCCAAAGTATAGCATCTACCGTCAGAAAGAGACCGAACAAGACTGATGATCTTGGAAGATGAGCAAGAAGGAAACCCTTACACACACAGGGCGAAACTCAAGTTTCCCAGAGAACGCCTAGACCGAGACCAGGGGTGGCGAAGACAAAGGGTTTCATAGGGTGGTGTAATTTATTCCACATGACTGCAGCTTACCCTGCTTTAGTTAACTGGGTTTCTAGGCCGGGCATTAAAGAGCGCTCTGAAAATCCCATTTCCAGTGATGCTGTTTATTTGGCTGTAGTTAAATAGGCTCCTTAGTGAATCTGAGAGTTGATGAAGACATCTGCTGGCACCGTTTCGGCCTCTGGGAAATAATTTTGCAGCCTCAGCCCCATGGCAAAAGTGTTTGTGGTAATATCTGCTAATGGAAATCACCTAAATCACCCTGAACATCGTTCACACAGGGCAGAAAACAAACACAGCTCGCACTCAGCAGTGTGTCTGCCTTCGAATCAGTGCCAGGAAATCACCTAAACCTCCCTGAGAAACAGAGGAAACGTGGCCTTCATCACCTTCGCCTTCTCCGCCACCCCCTCTATTCCTTACACCTTTTGCCTCGCTTCTTCGCCTGCCTGTGCACCACAGCGGCAACACCTTTGCAGTAGCGGAGCAGGTAGCACCCGTTTGAGCTCTCCGAAGTTCAGTTCTAAGAGCCTTTATTGTAGTATCAACCTTCTAGAAGAACACAGTGAGGTGAAATCAGGTCCCTGCAGGGTCCAGGCCCGTCCCAGTCATGCCGTTTGTTGTTCCTGTGCTTAATTAAGGTCTAAATTCAGGCTCAGCTGATGGAGAAGACCGTTACTGTTGCAGGATCTTTGTACTGGACTGCTTTTGGAAACTTGAGGGCCGTTTCTAAGAACATTTGGGGGACCTGATTGACCCTCTGTTTTCCACTTTTCCATACATGTGTTATGAACCCCTTATGTGCACTGATTGTGTAGGTATCTAGTACCAAAGTCCTGAGCGTCAAAGAGCCTTGGATGCTCATGACCCTTTCGCCAGTTCACCGGTTGTCCTTCCTTGGAGCACTTTTGGTAGGTGCTGACCACTGCATACCAGGAGGAAACAACCCCACAAGACCTGATGCATGCTGATGTTCTGGAGATGTTCTAGAACCTCAGTTTGGTTCTCTTTTTAAAGTGTCTCAGATTCTTCAGTCCACGCTTGTCCATTTTTCCTGTTTCAGCAGCTTCAAGGACTGACCGTTCACCTGCTGCCTAATAGATCCGTGAGCTGCTTTTATACTGTGATGGAAAGCTCCAGTTGTACGTACTGATCCTCTTTGCGGGCCAATTTGGACACGGCGTCCACCTGCTAATCTGGGGTACCCCTTAGAATCAGTTAAGGAAGACCCGCTGTGTGTGATCGGTACAGAGAGTGTGTATGCAGTTTCATAGTTAGTGGTGTGTAGTACAGTGAGGCGTCTTATTTTTGTACTGTCGACCTTGAAGTACTCGTTCTGCATGCATGCGGATAGGCAGCTCTCTCACTGCAGTGAAAGTAGTGGAAGTGTTAGAGTGTGTGTGTGTGTGTGTGTGTGTGTGTGTGTGTGTGTGGTTTCTGTTGCCAACAGTGATCAGTTTGTTTGGCAGTGAACAAAGAGGAACCACACACAGTCACATTAACAAAACAACAGATATATAAAAAAAAACGAGGCAAGGTGTTATTTCACAAGGAGGTGATGTCATGGTTTCCACAGACTACTTCCTCTCTCTGTCAAAACATCTCTCTGAATGTCTCAGATGGCAGCTGTTAATGGAACGTACCCCTTTATAGTGCCTCATTTCCCCTCACACAGAATCCAGCCTCCAGTGCAGACCTCATAGGATCTGCCTCTGTTTATAGTTTATTTTCGTTATCTTGGACAATTCTTCTTGGACTTGACTTGGTGTTGACATTATTTGGATTGTCCATGTTGATCTAGAGTAAAGCTATCAAATCCAGGACCAGTCCAGGAACAGATGCTAGCAAATACAGGACAGGTCAGAGTATAAATGTTAGCATATCCAGAAACTGATGCGGTCAAATCCAGGACCGGTCTGAGGACTGATGCGGTCAAATCCAGGACCGGTCTGAGGACTGATGCGGTCAAATCCAGGTCCGGTCTGAGGACTGATGCGGTCAAATCCAGGTCCGGTCTGAGGACTGATGCGGTCAAATCCAGGACCGGTCTGAAGACTGATGCGGTCAAATCCAGGTCCGGTCTGAGGACTGATGCGGTCAAATCCAGGACCGGTCTGAAGACTGATGCGGTCAAATCCAGGACGAGTCCAGGAACAGATGCTAGTAAATACAGGATAGGTCAGAGTATAAATGTTAGCATATCCAGTCAGACGACTCATGCGGTCAAATCTAGGATCGGTCTGAAGGCTGAAGCTAGCAAATCCAGGATCAGTCTGAGGGCCGATGCGGTCAAATCCAGGACCAGTCTGAGGGCTGAAGCTAGCAAATCCTGGACCGGTCTGAGGACCGATGATAGCAGATCCAAGACCGGTCTGAGGACTGATGCGGTCAGATCCAAGACCGGTCTGAGGACTGATGCGGTCAGATCCAGGACCGGTCTGAGGACTGATGCGGTCAGATCCAGGACCGGTCTGAGGACTGATGCGGACAGATCCAAGACCAGTCCGAGGACTGATGCGGACAGATCCAGGACCGGTCTGAGGACTGATGCGGACAGATCCAAGACCAGTCCGAGGACTGATGCGGACAGATCCAAGACCAGTCCGAGGACTGATGCGGACAGATCCAGGACCGGTCTGAGGACTGATGCGGACAGATCCAAGACCAGTCCGAGGACTGATGCGGACAGATCCAGGACCGGTCTGAGGACTGATGCGGACAGATCCAGGACCGGTCTGAGGACTGATGCGGTCAAATCCAGGACCGGTCTGAGGACTGATGCGGTCAAATCCAGGACCGGTCTGAGGACTGATGCGGTCAAATCCAGGATCAGTCAGAACAAATGCTAGCAAAATTCTGGACAAGTCAGAGTATGAACACTATCAAATCCAAGAAAAGTTCTGAGTACAAATACTTTCAAGTCAGAAACAAGCCCGACTGCAAATAGTATTAAAACCGATACCAGTCCGGGTACAAATACTATCGACATTACTGAGTACAGTCAGCCAGGTTCTGAGACCACCACTGATCAGGGTGAAGTGGGGGGGGGGTTCTGTCAGACTGTCTCTGTAAAGTGTGTGTGTGTGTGTGTGTGTGTGTGTGTGTGTGTGTGCTCCTCTGTGCAGCATCACGAAGGAGAGCATTGTGGATGTGGAGGCAGTGGTGCAGACGGTGGAGCAGAAGATTGAGAGCTGCTCTCAGCAGGATGTGGAGCTGCACATTGAGAGGGTAACAGTACTGACCTTTCATTTATACAGCACTTCCTGTTCAGGATCCCACTGCACTCACACGTACAGTCTGAGAGTGAGCGTGAGAGTGACCACACAGCTCACCCCCTGAACACCTAATGGACTAATTTACTGCCCACTTTATCAGAGAGTGGAAGCACAGGGTAGGGGTTTCTAATAAAGTGACCAGTGAGTGGAAGGATGAGGTAGGGGTTTCTAATAAAGTGGCCAGAGAGTGGAAACACAAGGTAGGCATTTCTAATGAAGTGGCCAGTGAGTGGAAGCACAAGGTAGGGGTTTCTAATAAAGTGGCCAGTGAGTGGAAGCACGAGGTAGGGGTTTCTAATAAAGTGGCCAGTGAGTGGAAGCACGAGGTAGGGGTTTCTAATAAAGTGGCCAGTGAGTGGAAGCACGAGGTAGGGGTTTCTAATAAAGTGGCCAGTGAGTGGAAGCACGAGGTAGGGGTTTCTAATAAAGTGGCCAGTGAGTGGAAGCACAAGGTAGGTGTTTCTAATAAAGTGGCCAGTGAGTGAAAGCACGAGGTAGGTGTTTCTAATAAAGTGGCCAGTGAGTGGAAGCACAAGGTAGGTGTTTCTAATAAAGTGGCCAGTGAGTGGAAGCACAAGGTAGGGGTTTCTAATAAAGTGGCCAGAGAGTGGAAGCACAAGCTAGGTGTTTCTAATAAAGTGGCCAGTGAGTAGAAGCACAAGGTAGGCGTTTCTAATAAAGTGGCCAGTGAGTGGAAGCACAAGGTAGGGGTTTCTAATAAAGTGGCCAGTGAGTGGAAGCACAAGGTAGGGGTTTCTAATAAAGTGGCCAGAGAGTGGAAGCACAAGGTAGGTGTTTCTAATAAAGTGGCCAGTGAGTGAAAGCACAAGGTAGGGGTTTCTAATAAAGTGGCCAGAGAGTGGAAGCACAAGGTAGGTGTTTCTAATAAAGTGGCCAGTGAGTGGAAGCACAAGGTAGGGGTTTCTAATAAAGTGGCCAGTAAGTGGAAGCACGAGGTAGGGGGTTCTAATAAAGTGGCCAGTGAGTGGAAGCACGAGGTAGGGGGTTCTAATAAAGTGGCCAGTGAGTGGAAGCACAAGGTAGGGGTTTCTAATAAAGTGGCCAGTGAGTGGAAGCACAAGGTAGGGGGTTCTAATAAAGTGGCCAGTGAGTGGAAGCACAAGGTAGGGGGTTCTAATAAAGTGGCCAGTGAGTGGAAGCACAAGGTAGGGGGTTCTAATAAAGTGGCCAGTGAGTGGAAGCACAAGGTAGGGGTTTCTAATAAAGTGGCCAGTGAGTGGAAGCACAAGGTAGGGGTTTCTAATAAAGTGGCCAGTGAGTGGAAGCACAAGGTAGGGGTTTCTAATAAAGTGGCCAGTGAGTGGAAGCACAAGGTAGGGGTTTCTAATAAAGTGGCCAGTGAGTGGAAGCACAAGGTAGGTGTTTCTAATAAAGTGGCCAGTGAGTGGAAGCACAAGGTAGGTGTTTCTAATAAAGTGGCCAGTGAGTGGAAGCACAAGGTAGGGGTTTCTAATAAAGTGGCCAGTGAGTGGAAGCACAAGGTAGGTGTTTCTAATAAAGTGGCCAGTGAGTGGAAGCACAAGGTAGTTGGTTCTAATAAAGTGGCCAGTGAGTGGAAGCACAAGGTA
The DNA here is from genome assembly GCF_030463535.1 of Salminus brasiliensis. NCBI lineage: Eukaryota > Metazoa > Chordata > Actinopteri > Characiformes > Bryconidae > Salminus > Salminus brasiliensis. The sequence goes on from NC_132885.1 coordinate 1,670,732, forward strand.
GGGGTTTCTAATAAAGTGGCATCTGTCTTTAGGTTAAGTGTTATGATGTGATGCGCTATCTCTCTCTCGCTCGCTCGCTCACGTGCTCTCTCACTCTCTGTCTCTCTCTCTCTCTCGCTCACGCTCTCTCTCTCGCTCACGCTCTCTCTCTTGCTCTCAGATCTATGTGATCAGTCAGGCTGAGCCCAGGCTGCCTCTGCAGTTGGAGGATGCAGTTCGACCTGAAACCGATGGAGAGGAGGTTCGTGATGTCACACATAAAAAAACATGTACTTGCATATCCACAATTTCAGCCTCCAACATTTTAGCCCCACCCATTTCTTACTGAAGTTATAAGGAGTGTTTCTGCCCCGAGTGAGGGACAATGCAGGGCAGCCAATCAGAACATAGGCCTTAAAGGGGCAGTAAAAAGTGAGTGGACTCTGTATGCTGGACATGCAGGCTCCTCCAGCCCTGAAACCCAGAGAGCTCTGGTGTAAGACCCCAGGGTCATGCCGTTTAGTCAGGGGTCTTGTTTTTCTCTGCTCTGCAGGAGGGCAGAGCCACGGTCAACCAGGACACCAAGCTCGACAACCGGGTCATTGATCTGAGGGTGAGTGTGGAATTTTTACTTTCTATTTTGGGGTCTTTTCGGGGGATTTGCCTCACTTACCACTGTGGTTACTACTGCCCACCCACACACACACACACACACACACACACACACACACACACACACCATAATTTCAGAAGTGCACTGAGGCAGTTGGATGCTGCTGTTAGAGGTACTGTGTGTTTCAGTTTCACTCTTCGTGCTCTCTCCCCTACAGACATGTTATATATTATATATGGACAAAAGTATTTGGACACCACCTACTTTATTCTCTTCTGAAATCAAGCTTATTAAAAAGGCATTAGATTTCTGTCAGATTTTGGAGAGATTCACACTGCTGTGAGGATTTGATTGCATTCAGCCACAATAGTGTTAGTGAGGTCAATTCCCCAGGGAGCTGGGGGGGCTTTATACCACTCTACTAGCCCACACCTGGCATTAGGCCACATTAGGTGCCAATAGGTTCTGCTATCTGGTCCAGAGACTCCTATTCCATTGGCAGTACCTCTCTGCAGGGACTGCTTAGCTTAAAGTAGCTGAATGCATTCATTAGAAGGGGTGTCCACAAATATTTGGACATTGTTTCATCAGTAATGTGGAGCATTGTTGCAGATCAGATTAACTTTTACTTTGGGTTTTAGATTTTACAGTGGACTTTCTTCAACTTCAGGACATTTTGTTCTAAAACGCACACACACACACCACACACACACACACTTACACAGTTCTGCATCACTACTTCTGTGAACTGATATATTTGGATATCTCTGCAGTGACTGGCCCCACCGTCATGAGGAAAAGACACACGCCAGATTTACCGTGTGTGTGTTGTGTGCTGAACAACATGTAAATGATTTCGTACAGTACATTCCGCAGTGTTGTCGTCGACCGGGGAAACGCTCGTCATTCAGAAGCCGCAGTGAGTGAAAGCAGAAATCTCAGGGTCTGGAGGAGCGGCAGTGAAACCACAGGCCTCTAGTTTTCTCAGTTTTTTCGACACGTCCCGCATAAGCACGGCAGTGACTCACTCGAAGATGCTGTGAACTGAGAGCGATGTGAGAAACACGGCGAGAGAGATGGTGAGAACAATACATTTAAACACCCTCAGACCATGTGGAGGTGTTCAGTAATGTGGAGTGGGCTCGCAGGTGTGGTTTCTGATACGGTTTGACTCACTGTTCCCTGCTCCAAACAAACACAAAAAAAACACAGCCTGGCCTGGTTAAACTGGTTGACCAGATTAGCTCCTGACCAGGGTGGTGTATGTTGTCGTTAGCTGGTATACCCGCATGATCAACCTGACCAGATCAGTCAATCATCATGACCAAACTGGTAGATCAGTATGACCAGCATGACCAAGCTGTTCAGCCACCATTGCATGACCGGCATGACTAAGCTGGTCAATCAGCATGACCTGCACCACCAATGTGGTTCACCAGTATGACCACAATGGCCCACCAGTAGGACCAGCATGCCTAAAAGGGTTTACCAGCAGGACGAATGCAGTTGACTACGCTTGACTAAGCTGATAGGCCAGCATGACCCCACTGGTTCACCAGTTGGACCAAGCTGATTGGCCAGCATGATCTGCACCAATAATGTGGTTGACCAGTATGACCACAATGGTCCACCAGTTGGACCAGCATGACCAAGCTGATTGACCATAATGACCAGTTTGACTAAGATGGTCAGTCAGCATGACCAAGATAGTTTACACACATGACCAAGCTGGATGACCAGCATGACCTGCACCACTAATGTGGTTAACCAGTATGACCACAATGGTCCACAAGTATGACCAGTAGGACCAAGCTGATTGGCCAGTAGGACCAAGCTGATTGACCAGCATGACCGCACTGGTCCGCCAGTATGACCACATTGATCCACTGGTATGACCAGCTTTATCAACCATACGTTACGCTGGTCAGGAGCTAAGCTGGTCAACCATCTTTACCAATTCCCCTACCAGTATAGGGTGTGTTTTCTGAATGAGCAGCTTTCAACCATCTTGACCATCAAAGACTAGCTTAGACCATCTGATTTGTCAGCGTGGACCAAAGATCAAAGCAAAAACTGCAACAGCGGCTTGAGGCCTGATTTTTGTCCATACTTTAGTCTGTGTTCTAGATAACTGTGGGTCAGACTGCCTCAGAAACCACATCAGTCTAATCGAGATAAACGGGACATCTCCACACGGTTTGCACTGGATGTGCAGTTATCACCACGGCTACCAGGTTCAGTTAGTCATACAGTCGTGTAGCCATTAAACAGTGGTCCTGAAAGTCCTTACAAACAGGACGAGACGTCATTAATGTTCCTATAGAGGAGGAACGCACTGGTGAGCTCATTCAGTAACCCCAGAAGACTGAAGCAGATGATCTCCGGATTCTTTCAGAGTACAGAGAAGTGAAACGACAGGGATCATGATCTGAAGCAGACTGTACCATTATCTGTCAAACATGGTGGAGGCACTGTTATGGCATGGGCATGTATGGCAGGATGAATTCTGAAATACACACGGTCTTGTCTGATCGAGTACATTTTGAGTGAGGGAAGGAAATGATGTATTTTTTTGCTGAGCCGTCACTTTTATTCTTGCAGATGTCGTTACTTTAGAAATCTGGGTCTAAAATTGAAGTTAAGGGGTTTAAATTGGTCTCTTTATGCCCCTGTAATATAATACGTCAGCTAAAACCCATTTATGGAGGTAATTGAGGTTTTAACAGGGTTGAAATGAAAGCAGAGGATCAGCTGAGGTTAATTTGCTACTTTCACTTGGCGCTCCCTCCACACAGCCTGTCTTTCCCATAAATGCTGGCCGGACCTGCTGTTCTACACAGATGGAGATGGATGGATCGGGATCTGACCAGGTCGTGGGCTTAGCTTGACTGGAGGAGAGTTTTAGGATTAGCTGGATTGTGAGGTGTTGTATGGTTGGCTGGATCTGTGGGATTAGGCTGTGGTTAGCTTGGTTAGGCAGATGGGGGTGATTGAAATGGTGTGGGATTGGGAGTTTTCTAGGTGCTCTGGGTTGAGTGTAGCTGGGGTTCTCTGGATTGTGTGGGGTTCTCTAGATTATGGGGGGATTTGTGAGGTTGCCTGGATTATGGGGGATTTGTGAGGTTGCCTGGATTATGGGGGGATTTGTGAGGTTGCCTGGATTATGGGGGGATTTGTGAGGTTGCCTGGATTACGGGGGGATTTGTGAGGTTGCCTGGATTATGGGGGGATTTGTGAGGTTGCCTGGATTATGGGGGGATTTGTGAGGTTGCCTGGATTATGGGGGGATTTGTGAGGTTGCCTGGATTATGGGGGGATTTGTGAGGTTGCCTGGATTATGGGGGGATTTGTGGGGTTGCCTGGATTATGGGGGGATTTGTGAGGTTGCCTGGATTATGGGGGGATTTGTGGGGTTGCCTGGATTATGGGGGGATTTGTGAGGTTGCCTGGATTGGGCAGGAGTTGTGGGGTTGCCTGGATGATTGGGCAGGAGTTGTGGGGTTGCCTGGATGATTGGGCAGGAGTTGTGGGGTTGCCTGGATGATTGGGCAGGAGTTGTGGGGTTGCCTGGATGATTGGGCAGGAGTTGTGGGGTTGCCTGGATGATTGGGCAGGAGTTGTGGGGTTGCCTGGATGATTGGGCAGGAGTTGTGGGGTTGCCTGGATGATTGGGCAGGAGTTGTGGGGTTGCCTGGATGATTGGGCAGGAGTTGTGGGGTTGCCTGGATTATTGGGCAGGAGTTGTGGGGTTGCCTGGATTATTGGGCAGGAGTTGTGGGGTTGCCTGGATTATTGGGCAGGAGTTGTGGGGTTGCCTGGATTATTGGGCAGGAGTTGTGGGGTTGCCTGGATTATGGGGGGAGTTGTGGGGTTGCCTGGATTATGGGGGATTTGTGGGGTTGCCTGGATTATGGGGGGGATTTGTGGGGTTGCCTGGATTGGGCAGGATTTGTGGGATTTCCTGGTTGGGGGGGGGGGGGGTTGTGGGGTTGCCTGGTTTAGGGGGTTTGCTGGATTTTGAGGAGTTCTGGGGTTTGCTGGGTTATGGGGTGTTGTGGGGTTGCCTGGATTGGTGGGGTTTGCTGGATTTGAGGGGTTGTGGGGTTTGCTGGATTATGGGGTGTTGTGGAGGTGGATTTGTGGGGTTGCTTGGTTTGGGGGGGGGGTTGTGGCACTTGTGGTTTTTTTGTGGGGTTTTTGTTTGTTTTTTTTTGTTTCATTGTGGGTTTTGCTGGATTTTGAGGGGATTTGTTGGATTGGGGGAGTTGTGGGGTTTGCTAGATTGGGGGTCTTGTGATGTTTTAGCTTCAGTATCAGCTGGATGGGATAAAGGATTAGTAGTTGTCGGTAGTTAAAAGCCTGTTTCTGAGAAGAAAGATGTGACCTTTTGATGGCTTGCTGGTTCTCTTTCAGTGGTTTTTGCTCAATGTTTCACTTTCCTGTAAAGAATCCGAACAAAAGAACAGCGATGCTTCTGTCTGGGAGAGTGAGAGAGCCATGCAGCTACAGCGACACTGACCTCTGTCTGGACTAGAGACGCCCAGCGCTGCCGCCCCTCTTATCTAGTATTTCAGGGAGGACAGTTCTAATGATGTATATTCGGTCATTAACTGCTTTTGTTGTCTTTGTTGTCTCCCTCTCTCCCTCTCCCTCTCCCTCTCTCTCTCTCTCTCTCTCTCTCTCTCTCTCTCTCTCTCTCCCTCTCCCTCTCCCTCTCTCTTTCTCTCTCTCTCTCTCTCTCTCTCTCTCTCTCTCTCTCTCCCTCTCTCTCTCCTTCCTTTCAGACCACAACCAGTCAGGCTGTCTTTCGGCTGCAGTCTGGAGTGTGTCAGCTCTTCAGAGACACACTCATCAAGAAGGGCTTTGTGGAGATCCAGACCCCCAAAATCATCTCAGGTCATTTTTAAATGTATTTTTTATTATTTATTTTTAAATCACAGACCACTTCGCTGAGGTTTCCTCTTTCTTCTCGCTCGCTCATCCTCCACCCTTCACCGCTTTCTCACCCTCTCTCTCTCACTCACTCCTACTCTTTCTCTCTTCCTTTCTCTGTCTGTCCTACAAAAACTGAGTCCAGTAATTAGTCCTGTACCAATCAGAGCTTCAACCTGACCGAAACGAGGGTGCCAACGCCCTTATCTACACACACACACACACCCAGAGCATCCCCTGTGATTTCCAGCTCTCCAGTCCAGGCCGGGTTATCAGTTCTGGGAAAACAATTTCAAGGATAGATGCTTTTTCATCTGCTGAGAGAGGAAGAGGGAAAGAGGGTCGCCGTGTCAAAACATTCCCTCAGCAGAAGCAGACAGAGGCCATTTATTCTGATCAGAAGGACGTGTTCCACATCTCTCTGTACACACAGCTCCGGGCTGATAGTCCGGGTGCTCTTGACTCCACTGGAGTTCATGAACAGAGTCCGTCTGCAGGACAGCTCAGGGTCCAGTCCTGTCGTACGGCTGTACAGTATAAAACCATTAGCACCCCCTTAATAAAATCCTCTTTGTCTTTTTGCGCATATTTAAACATATTTAATTAAAAGTAGAATTAGGATCAGGAGCAGAAGATCAGCTGCAGATCATCTTAGTGAAAGGTCTTCACCTTACAGTTACATGCTGTTGATTCTCTCAGTAAAACACTTAATAATATTAAAATAAACACTAATAATATCACTCCTACAGAAGGTGGTGGAGGTTCTCCATCACTGTGTTCATCATTAGAACATCTCCAAAGTTCTCCTCATGGAGTCTAGTGTTATTTAGAGTTCTCCTCAGATCAACACCTGGTTTGGTGGTAAATCAGGGCTTAATGATGGTAAATCAGGTGAGCTGCTGCTGCTGCTGATGGAGCAGATGATCAGAACGTGGTTGGAGAGGATTATTCTGGAGGAGTCTGGAGTCTTATTTAAACCTCAGACATTTAGTCTGGTCTGATCTTGATTGATGGTTGAAGTGAGGGGTGAAGATCACCATCATGGCCAGATCCAGAGAGCTCTCTGAGGCCTTCAGAAAGAAGGGTGGAGATGCAGAGGAGTCTGGGAAGGAGTTTAAACAGATCTCAAAACAGTTGAAAAAATCAGTTCACTAAATCAGGAACAGCTGACCAACATGACCAGATCAGACCGTCCCAACAAGATCAGCCCAACAGCAGACCAGCAGAACCTGAGTAAAGAAGCCTCCAACAGTCCTACAGTGTCATCATGGGGCCTTCAGCTTGTGCAAAGTTCTACCATCTCAAAGAGACCCAGAGTTTTTTTTTCTCAGCAGCCTCTTTGCACTGACATAAGTATTTGGACGCAGACATTCTGATGCGTTTAAGTGGGGAAGCTGGTCTGCTTCGATCTGTACCATGTTAATAGAGTTCGTATGGATTTACCAGACAGTTTAGTGAGCGCTACAGCGCCCCCCCTCAGTCTGATACTGTTAACCTGACGGTGGGAGTAGTGTAGCACTGTTTTGGCTGATTTTCCACAGGCTGTAGAGGCTAAAACCCAGTTGAGCTGCGTCCTCGTGGTGCTGCTGCTGTAGTTCCCTCTCTCAGATTCACACACAGGTCTTTATATACGCCCCTTTTTAGATCCACCAATGGCAGCATGTGTTGCGTTGCGTGTGTGTAGGAGTCCTCGGCTGTGCTGCTTGCGTAGTTTTGTGGTTTTCACATTGCTGGGACCAAAAAAAACTAAACGGTCGCTCTCACTTCCCCATCTGCTCAGCCGGCCAATCGGATCGAGGCGCAGTGGCATGTTCGTATTTGATTTTGCCGCTCTTTTTTTATCATTTTTTTTTTAGGTGTGCCAGCTGCAGAACAACACGCTGTTCTCTCTCAAAAAGCCACATCCGGTACACACACACACCCTATCGACCATGCTCGCACGCATGTGAGTGAGTGTGTGTGTGAGATTGCCATGCAGAACAAATTGTCCTCATGGTACACACTCATGCAAATAAATAATTATCAGCCCATATCAGCCGTGACCGGCGCAGGGCTGACGTCAGAGCCAGGGTTCGATTCTCTCAACCATGTCTTTGAGTGGAGTTAAAGGTACTCATGCTTTGACCTTTGGAAGCCGTGGTAACTATGGAAACCGGATTGATTTCAGTAGCTAGAGACCCACTGCCACTATTGCAGCTTCTTTCCCTGGTCATAGTCTTCACTAAGGGTCTTCACTAAGGGTCTTCACTAAGGGTCTTCATAAAGTGTCTTCACCGAATGAGCACATGTGCACTTCACCTTACAGCAGACCCACATGTTTCTATATAGTGTTGATCCTCTTAATAAAACACGAATAATATCACTCCTACAGAAAGTAGTGGAGGTTCTCCATCACTGTGTTCATCATTAGAACATCTCCAGAGTTCTCCTCTCTCATGGAGTCTAGTATTATTTAGAGTTCTCCTCAGATCAACACCTGGTTTGGTGGTAAATCAGGGCTTAATGATGGTAAATCAGGTGATTCATCTGCTGCTGCTGCTGCTGCTGATGGAGGTGAACACGTCCTCCACGCTGTGCTGGCTGGACTGGGGGGCGTCCAGGAGAACCCTGGAGGAACCGAGCTCTGTTCTTCAGACTAGCTCACCGACAAGATCTCACTACTTTCTTTCTTCAGAATGAGAAGCTCTTGTTTCTCCTTTATACTGGATTGGGGGGGGGGTACAGTATTATTTTTAAATATTTTGATATTTATTTATTTATTGTTTATTATTTCAAAACTTAATGGCATGTGAGGTCTCCAACGGCTGCTATAAGAGTCCTCCTATAGGCAGGGCACAAGTGTACCACAATACCCACACATGCACACACATGTATATACACATGCACATGCATACACACACGCACACTGATTGGTGGATTTAAAAATGGGGCGTATGTAAGTGTGTGAGTGTATCCGAGTGAGGCCATTATACAACACTGTAATACAGCAGCACTGTGTGTGTCTGTGTGTGTGTGTGTGTGTGTGTATTTACCTGTGATAGAAGCTGAGATAGTAATTATTAGTAGTGGTATAGTTATTATAGTAATTATTAACATTTAAACATGAAAGTGACTGATGTTTAGCGTGTGTATGTGTGTTCTGCTGATGGCAGGAATAGCTCTGTGCTTGCTTCACTGCAGCAGTGTGAGGATGATTGCACACTGCTGTTAACCAATGCAGTGGTCATGTTGTGCAACCATTCAGGCAGAAGCAGCTGGATTATTCCATGTTCATAAGGAAGCTTTATAAGCCTGAGCAGCTGGAGTGATGTGTAGTGCTCTACTGCTGAACTGCAGTGTTGTATAGCGGCCTCACTCAGACACACACACACACACACACACACACACACACACACACACACACTTATATACGCCCCATTTTTAAATCCACCAATCGGTTTCCGAGCGTGTATGCATGTGCACGTGTGTATATATACGTGTGTGTGTGTGTGTGTGTGTGTGTGTGTGTGTGTGTGTGTGTGTGTGTGTTGACACTTGTGCCCTGCCTATAGGGTGACTCATTTCTTAAACAGTCGTTAGGGACCTCACACGCATTAGGTTTTGAACACACACACGGTCCTGAGGAACAAATTGATATGGGGGTAATCTAACTAAACTCACACACCTGTATAGAAATGTCTTTAATCATCATTTATAAAATAGAAATAACAGAAATGTCACACACACATTTATTACTCCTTCAAATGTGTAGAATCAGACTCAGGAGCAGAAGATCAGCTGCAGATGATCAGATCATGGTTGGAGAGGATTATTCTGGAGGAGTCTGGAGTCTGATTTAAACCTCAGACGTTTAGTCTGGTCTGATCTTGATTGATGGTTGAAGTGAGGGGTGAAGATCACCATCATGGCCAGATCCAGAGAGCTCTCTGAGGCCTTCAGAAAGAAGGGTGGAGATGCAGAGGAGTCTGGGAAGGAGTTTAAACAGATCTCAAAACAGTTAGAGATCAGCCGCTGTTCCACCGTCCACTAAATCATCTACAAGGGGAACATCTGACCAACATGACCAGATCAGACCGTCCTAGCAAGTCCAGCCCAACAGCAGACCAGCAGAACCTCAGGATGAGTAAAGAAGCCTCCAGCAGTCCACAGCTGATGCGGATCAGGCTGGCGGATCATCATGGGACACATCTAACTGAACATACTTCAGCCCAGGGGGAAATACCAGCTATTAGGGTGTCCTAACCTTATACACTATCTAAACACATCACACCCCGTCTCTCAGCAGTGAGAGAGTTTTACAGTAGAAGCTCCAGATCTCATCAGAACAGATAAAGCAGGTGAACATGAATCCAGTAAAAAGGAGAAACAAGAGCTTCTCATTCTGAAGAAAGAAAGTAGTGAGATCTTGTCGGTGAGCTAGTCTGAAGAACAGAGCTCGGTTCCTCCAGGGTTCTCCTGGACGCCCCCCAGTCCAGCCAGCACAGCGTGGAGGATGTGTTCAACTCCATCAGCAGCAGCAGCAGCAGCAGCAGCAGCAGCTCACCTGATTTACCATCATTAAGCCCTGATTTACCATCAAACCAGGTGTTGATCTGAGGAGAACTCTAAATAATACTAGACTCCATGAGAGAGGAGAACTTTGGAGATGTTCTAATGATGAACACAGTGATGGAGAACCTCCACCACTTTCTGTAGGAGTGATATTATTAGTGGTGATTCTGATATTAGATAAACACTTACTGCCCAGATAAGGAGATTTTTAGGAAGTGCTAAAACTATTGCACAGTACAGTGTAAGACTAATAGTTGATAAATCGGATGAACTGGTGGAATATAGCTATCAGAGTTTGTATTAAAGACTAAAATGCAGGCTTTTAAATATGTATAGGTGTTAGTGGTGGTCCAGTTTGCAGGATAAGCAGGATGTTGGACCGGTATTTAACCTCCTGCAGATCAGTGATCATGTGCCCATGTATTACATGCAGTTAGACCCAGGCTGCAGCAGCATTATCGGCCTGTGGTGTGCTGTTGCGTGCAGATGTTAAATGGAGAAGTGCTTATTGAGGCGTATTATGTTCTGTAGAAAGGAGTTGCACATGAGGAGTTCATGATTAAGTGGAAACTGGGAAGTTTCCAACCACCAAACTTAAAAAAATACATTTCAGAGTCAGAAAACCTTTATTGATCCCAGGAGGGAAGTTGCAGTTGCTACAGTTGCGACCGTTCATGTAAGAAAAAAACACTATAAATAAACACTCTATAAAATAAACACTATAAAATTAAGTCTATAAAATAAACACTATAAATAAACACTATAAATTTAACACTATAAACACTATAAAATAAACGCTATAAAAACACTAAAATAAACACTAGAAATAAACACTAGAAAATGAACACTATAAAAACACTAAAATAAACAAAATAAACACTATACAATTAACATTATAAAAAACACTAAAATTAACAATCTATAAAATAAACACTAAAATTAACAATCTATAAAATAAAAACTATAAATAAACACTGTAAAATTAACTTTTAAATAAACACACTATAAAATTAACCCTCTATAAAATTAACACTAAAATGTTAATTTTATAGTGTTTATTATAGTGTTAATTTTATAGATTGTTAATTTTATAGTGTTTAATCTATAAATAAACACTAAATTAAACACTATAAATTAAAACTCATATTTAAATAGACACCATAAATACTATAAATAAACACTATATAAAATAAACTATAAACACTATAAATAAACTCTTAATAAACACTATAAAATAAAATTTGAAATGCAAAAAATTGAGTGGTATACTGGTAATAACTGTAATGATAAATCTGGAAAATTATTGCACGAGTTATTGCACATTTGAACAGCCAACCAGCTCATCGTTTCCAGTAGTTAATAACGTGTTTAAGGCTTTTTTTAATGAGATTAAAGGAAAAATTCAGTAGACCAGAAGTCTGTCTACTGTGTTAGTCACAGTAAGTCACACTGTGTTCTTAACCACATCCATTTACCAAAACTAATGAACAGCTCATCTTGTCCCTGTAGAGAAGTACTGCCAAGAACAAGACTGTGGAGCAGATCAATATCATGAACCTATTGGCTCCATGCTGCCTAATAATGCCAGGCGTGGGCTAGTAGAGGGGTATAAAGCCCCCCAGCATTGAGCTATGGAGCAGTGGAAGAACTGTGTTCTCTGGAATGATGGATGGTGGTGGAGCTCCATCCCGTACTTTGGGGATGAGTTGGGGACCTCACTAACGCTCTTGTTGCTGAATGCAATCAAATCCTCACAGCGGTGCTCCTTCAAAATCTAGTAGAAAGCCTTCTTCCTTGGACAGTAGAGACAGTTACTCCAAAAAACAAAAAAACAAAAACAGCATCAGGATTTCAAGTGAATGAGCAGGTGTCCCAATACTTTTGTCAATGTAGTGCAAATCCAGTGTTTGTTAGCAGCGTTCTTCTAGTATCTGTTGTAAACTAAAGAAGCCCACCAGAAGTCACATTCCAAACATGTCTAAATCTGTGGTTCGTGATCAATCATGTCTATATTGATTTTTGCAGAAGTGATCCGGTAGATCGTCCCGTGTAAGGTATTGATTAGGCTGTGCCTTGCACAGCATTATGTAGCCTTATTAACTGACTGCTACATGACCTCCACCACTGCAAAAGCCTCTAACAGCCAAGCAAGATTACTTTGGACGTTCATTTGTTCCCGACCTCAGAGTCAAGTTCAGATCCAACTGAACGGATTTAGGAATTGCTGTTTTGGGGATTTAGCAGAACAATGGGATCCTCAAGAACCAAGAACTCATTTAAGAACATTTTTGGGACGATGCTGGAGAATGAGGGCCCGAACTTCCAGAATATTCACAGTATATCTTTTATCCTGTAGCTGCCAGTGAGGGAGGAGCCAACGTCTTCACCGTGTCCTACTTCAAGACCAGCGCTTACCTGGCCCAGTCCCCTCAGCTCTACAAGCAGATGTGCATCTGCGCGGACTTCGACAAGGTCTTCTGCGTTGGACCAGGTAAGCAACACATGCATTTTATAAAGCCAGTTAGCTTTATACCTCATCAACAAGGTCAAGATCATGACCCTATTGGCTCCATGCTGCCTAATGCCAGGCGTGGGCTAGTAGAGGGGTATAAAGCCCCCCAGCATTGAGCTGTGGAGCAGTGGAAGAGCTGTGTTCTCTATATTTTTGGGATGAGTTGGGAGTTGTGGATGATGAGGGGTGTGGTGATCAACATCCAACATCCTGACCTCACTAACATCCTCACAGCAATGCTCCTCCAAAATCTAGTAGAAAGCCTAACCTCTTCCCTGGACAGTAGAGATAGTTACTCCAACAAAAGCAGGATCAGGATTTAGAGTGAATGAGTGGGTGTCCCAATACTTTTGTCAATGTAGTGCAAATCCAGTGTTCGTTAGCAGCGTTCGGCTAGTATCTGTTAGTTGTTTGATGGAGATCCGTCACTCAGCCCAGCTCTGAGGACCCAACAGCCCCAACCCAGACCCAGTGCTCAGCGTTGAGTACAGTGACCTGGGGCTCATGTTCTCTAACTTCTTATGGTCTTTCAGAGCACAATGCGGTCATATCAGCACCTCCTACAGCAGAGCTGGCAGGACAGGGACACAGAGAAAGACAGGGCGATGAGGCCCTCTGGTGGTCAGACCAATCACAAAGCAGCTTTACACAATCAGTCATTAGTAAAAGACAAGAAATCAACATCATAGAAAGACCCACAGTGCAGGAGAACCTCCCTCAGAGCTGGAGGAAGAAACCTTGGGAGGAACCAAGACTCACTCATAATATAATAATCATAATATAGTATAACTGAATATAGTCATAGCAGTGATGGTCAGAGTAATGAGAGGATGATGGGTAAAGTGGTGATATTAATAGCTGCAAAATCCAGTAATAATAATAATTCTACTAATAATTCTCTCTCTCTCTTCCAGTGTTCAGGGCTGAGGACTCGAACACTCACCGTCACCTGACTGAGTTTGTGGGGCTGGATATAGAGATGGCCTTCAACTACCACTACCACGAGGTCGTCGACTCCATCACTGACACCATGGTGCAGATCTTCAAGGGGCTCAGAGACAAGTGAGACCTGCATTCGCAAACACACAGTCCAGTACACACGTGAATACACACAGAAGATCGCAGTCTAATTACACAAAGGAAACCTTCATCAAAACCTGCCGTCCGATTACCTCTTATATGGATCTGTACAGATTTACAGATTCTGACTGACATCAGCAAGTTATTAAAAGTTACCGACCGTGCCCAGAAACTGTCATAGGTGTTGAGAGCAGTGTGTGAAGGACGTTCAGGCAGTTTAGGAATCATCTCGAGCAGTTTAGAGCTCGGATTAGATCAAGGGTAATTAAATAAATTAAACTTAAACGAAATAAGGGTAAAATAGTTCCATATGAGATGGAAATGGGGTTCTTTTTGGTGGAAATAAGAACCAAACAAAGCTTTTTGCTTCGTGGAGAAGAACCCTTTACCCAGGCAGACAAACATTTAAGCATTCAAATGGTTCTTTAAGTTGCAGTTGTTCCATTTAGAACCATTGCGTATGGTAAAGAACCCCTGAAGAACCCCTGTAAAGTCAACTGAGGTCCACGCTAATGGTCTTCAGACACGTGTTCCCCAGAGTCTAAACAGTGCTTTAGGTCTTTTGTGAAGTATTAAAGGAAGTAGCATCCAAATACATTAGCCTCAGTATGTGGACTTTACATGATGGAGCTTTCACGGCCACCTAGTGGCTGAAATGGCTCACCACCTCAACCTTAACCCCAGCAAGACAAGAACAGCTGTACTTCACAACGATCTGGCCATCTCCTTTGAGAACTCACTGGTCACTCCTTCTACAGAAGCTGGAAGCCTTGCTGTAGTCATGGATGATCAGTTATCGTTCCCATGTTGCAGTTCTGACTCGGTCCTGCAGATTTCCCCTGTACAACATCCGGAGAATCCGACCCTTCCTCTCTAGAGAGTCGTCCAGGTGCTCGTTCAGTCTCTCCTCACTTCAAGACTTGACCACTGCAGCTCTCTTCTGGCTGGTCTCCCTTTTAGGCCCCTGCAACTTCTCCAGAACACAACGACACGGGTCGTCTTCAACATTCCTAAGTTCAGCCATGTTCAGCTCCTCCTCTGCTGTGTTCTCTCTTCACTGTAGCTTCCTGTAGTTGCTGCCCTCATCAGATTCAGACCCCTGACTCTGGTCTACAAAGCCAAAAACAGACCAGCCAGCCCCTCCACCAGTACTTGGTGGCGATGGTCAAAAGCGGATCTGCACCGAGAGCCCTTCCAGCTTCAAGTACGGCTCGGCTCGACCCGCCATTCTTTAAGATCCACGGAAGACGAGCGTCCAGACTTTTTACTGTCCTGCACCGAAGTGGTGGAACGAGCTTCCCCTGGGTGTCCGAACAGCAGAGTCCAACACTCGCTGTCCTCAAACCCAGACTGAAGACCCTCCTCTTCTGAGAGGACTTGGGTGAAGAGTAGAGTATTATGGTCTCCATATTGACTTGTGTTTAGTAGAGTCTAAGATTAGAGGATCTGAATTTCAGTCTATTTAAACTAGCTGAGCTTCTTCTTCAGTAAACAGTGAAACTCTTTTGTAAGTGGCTCTGGAGAAGAGCGTCTGCTAAATGCTGTAAATGTAAACTGGGAACTACTCAGTAGAGCAGCCCAGTGGACGACACGTATGTGTACAGAAATCCTGCAGATTGTTTA